>NC_133842.1:1060927-1271636 GCF_047830755.1 Zonotrichia albicollis
TATTTTTTTTCATTTTTTTTTAGGGATTTTTTTGAGATTATTTTGGGTTTATTTTTATATTTTGGGGTTTTTTTTTGTGGGATTTGGATGAAATTTTTTGGGGTGTTTTTGGGGGATTTTTTAGAGATTTTTGTTGATTTTTTTGGTTATTTTTTAAATTTTTTTTTCAATTTTTGGGAGATTTTTTGGGAGATTTTTTGAGGGATTTTTGGGGAATTTTTTTGAGATTTTTTTGGGATCTTTTGGGCATTTTTGGGGGGATTTTTTGGGGGATTTTCGGGGATTTTTAAATTAATTTTTTAAATTTTAGGGGGATTTTTTTTGCGATTTTCTTCCAATTTTGGGGGAATTTTTTTGTGATTTTCTTCCAATTTTGGGGGATTTTTTTGGTGATTTTATTCCAATTTTGGGGGGATTTTTTTTTGTGATTTTCTTCCAGATTTTTGCAATTTTGGGGAGATTTTTTTTACAATTTTGGGGGGATTTTTTTGTGATTTTCTTCCCATTTTGGGGGGATTTTTTTGTGATTTTCCTCCAATTTTTTCCAGTTTTGGGGGGATTTTTTTTCCGATTTTCTTCTAATTTTAGGGGGAATTTTTTTGCTATTTTCTTCCAGTTTTTTCCAATTTTGGGGGGATTTTTTTTGTGATTTTCTTCCAATTTTTTCCAATTTTGGGGAGATTTTTTTTTGTGATTTTGGGGGGATTTTTGTGTGATTTTCTTCCAATTCTTTGCAATTTTGGGGAGATTTTTTTGTAATTTTGGGGGGATTTTTTTTTGCAATTTTCTTCCAAATTTTCGCAATTTTGGGGGGATTTTTTTGGTGATTTTCTTCCAATTTTTTTTGCAATTTGGGGGAATTTTTTTGCGATTTTCTTCCCATTTTGGGGGGATTTTTTTTTGTGATTTTCTTCCAATTTTGGGGGAATTTTTTTTGTGATTTTCCTCCAAATTTTTGCAATTTTGGGGGGATTTTTTTTGCGATTTTCCTCCAATTTTTTCCAGTTTTGGGGAGATTTTTTTTGTAATTTTGGGGGGATTTTTTTGTGATTTTCTTCCAATTTTTTTTTGCAATTTTGGGGGGTTTTGTAATTTTGGGGGGATTTTTTTGTGATTTTCTTCCAATTTTGGGGGGATTTTTTTGCAATTTTTGGGGGGATTTTTTCTGTGATTTTCTTCCAATTTTTTGCAATTTTGGGGGGATTTTTTTTTTTGAGGGGGGGGGATTTTTTTTGTGATTTTCCTCCAATTTTTTCCAATTTTGGGGGGATTTTTAATGTGATTTTCTTCCAATTTTGGGGGGATTTTTTTGTAATTTTGGGGGGATTTTTTTGTAATTTTGGGGGGATTTTTTTGTGATTTTCTTCCAATTTTGGGGGGATATTTTTGTAATTTTGGGGGGATTTTTTTGTGATTTTCTTCCAATTTTGGGGGGATTTTTTTGTAATTTTGGGGGGATTTTTTTGTAATTTTGGGGGGAATTTTTTGCGATTTTCCTCCAATTTTTTCCAGTTTTGGGGGGATTTTTTTGTGATTTTTCTTCCAATTTTGGGGGGGATTTTTTTTTTGTAATTTTGGGGGGATTTTTTTTGTGATTTTCTTCCCATTTTGGGGGGATTTTTTTGCGATTTTCCTCCAAATTTTTGCAATTTTGGGAGGATTTTTTTTGCGATTTTCTTCCGATTTTTTGCAATTTTGGGGGGATTTTTTTTGTAATTTTGGGGGGATTTTTTTGTGATTTTCTTCCAATTTTGGGGGGATTTTCTTCCAATTTTTTCCAATTTTGGGGGGATTTTTTTGCGATTTCCTTCCCATTTTGGGGGGATTTTTTTGTGATTTTCTTCCAATTTTGGGGGGATTTTTTTTGCGATTTTCTTCCAATTTTTTCCAATTTTGGGGGGATTTTTTTGTGATTTTTCTTCCAGTTTTGGGGGGGTTTTTTTTTGTAATTTTGGGGGGATTTTTTTTGCGATTTTCTTCCAATTTTGGGGAGATTTTTTTTGTAATTTTGGGGGGATTTTTTGGTGATTTTGGGGGGATTTTCTTCCAATTTTTTGCAATTTTGGGGGGATTTTTGGGGGGATTTTTGTGGGGATTTTTGGGGGGATTTTTCCCGAATTTGGGGTCACCCCAATGTCCCCCCCGATGTCCCCCAGGTGCTGGCCTGGTTCGAGGAGGGCGAGGAAACCATCACGGCCTTCGTCGAGCCCTTCGTCATCCTCCTCATCCTCATCGCCAACGCCGTCGTCGGGGTCTGGCAGGTGGGGACGTTTGGGGACATTTGGGGGGATTTTGGGGGGATTTGGGGACATTTGGGGGGATTTGGGGACATGGGGGATTTGGGGACTTTTGGGATTTGGGGACATTTGAGGGGATTTTGGGACATTTTAGGGTTGGGGGATTTGGGGACATTTTGGGGGAATTTGGGGACTTTTGGGATTTGGGGGATTTGGGGACTTTTGAGATTGGGGGATTTGGGGACATTTTGGGGACATTTTAGGGTTGGGGGATTTGAGGACATTTTAGGTGATTTTGGGGGCATTTTGGGGGATTTGGGGACTTTTGGGATTTGGGGACTTTTGGGATTTAGGGGATTTGGGGACATTTTAGGGTTGGGGGACTTTAGGGGATTTGGGGACTTTTGGGATTGGGGGATTTGGGGACATTTTGGGGACATTTTAGGGGATTTTGGGTGGATTTGAGGGAGGTTTGGTGTCCCTTGAGGTCCCCCCAATGTCCCCCCCAATGTCCCCCCAATGTCCCCCCAATGTCCCCAATGTCCCCCAATGTCCCCCCAATGTCCCCCAATGTCCCCCCAATGTCCCCCCAATGTCCCCAATGTCCCCCCAATGTCCCCCCAATGTCCCCCATTGTCCCCAATGTCCCCCAATGTCCCCCAATGTCCCCCAATGTCCCCCATTGTCCCCCCAATGTCCCCCAATGTCCCTCAATGTCCCCAATGTCCCCCCAATGTCCCCCCAATGTCCCCCCATTGTCCCCCAATGTCCCCCCAATATCCCCCAATGTCCCCCCAATGTCCCCCATTGTCCCCAATGTCCCCAATGTCCCCCAATGTCCCCCCATTGTCCCCAATGTCCCCAATGTCCCCCAATGTCCCCCATTGTCCCCAATGTCCCCCCAATGTCCCTCAATGTCCCCAATGTCCCCCCAATGTCCCCCCAATGTCCCCCCAATGTCCCCCCAATGTCCCCAATGTCCCCCAAATGTCCCCAATGTCCCCAAATGTCCCCAAATGTCCCCAAATGTCCCCAATGTCCCCATTCAGGAGCGCAATGCCGAGAACGCCATTGAGGCGCTCAAGGAGCGTCCCCAATGTCCAATCGCCATTGACCCAAACCTGTCCCCAAAAATCCCCAAAAATCCCCAAAAAATCCCCAAAAATCCCCAAAAATCCCCAAAAATCCCCAAAAATCCCCAAAAATCCCCAAATGTCCCCAATGTCCCCAATGTCCCCAAATGTCCCCAATGTCCCCATTCAGGAGCGCAATGCCGAGAACGCCATCGAGGCGCTCAAGGAGTGTCCCCAATGTCCAATCGCCATTGACCCAAACCTGTCCCCAAAAATCCCCAAAAATCCCCAAAAATCCCCAAAAATCCCCAAATGTCCCCAAATGTCCCCAGATGTCCCCAATGTCCCCAATGTCCCCAAATGTCCCCCAATGTCCCTCAATGTCCCCAATGTCCCCCAATGTCCCCCAATGTCCCCAATGTCCCCAATGTCCCCAATGTCCCTCAATGTCCCCAATGTCCCCAATGTCCCCCAATGTCCCCCAATGTCCCCAATGTCCCCAAATGTCCCCCAATGTCCCCAATGTCCCCATTCAGGAGCGCAATGCCGAGAACGCCATCGAGGCGCTCAAGGAGTGTCCCCAATGTCCAATCGCCATTGACCAAAACCTGTCCCCAAAAATCCCCAAAAATCCCCAAAAATCCCCAAAAATCCCCAAATGTCCCCCAATGTCCCCCAATGTCCCCAATGTCCCTCAATGTCCCCAAATGTCCCCAATGTCCCCAATGTCCCCAATGTCCCCAAATGTCCCCCAATGTCCCCAATGTCCCCCAATGTCCCCAAATGTCCCCAATGTCCCCAATGTCCCCTTTCAGGAGCGCAATGCCGAGAACGCCATCGAGGCGCTCAAGGAGTGTCCCCAATGTCCAATCCCCATTGACCCAAACCTGTCCCCAAAAATCCCCAAAAATCCCCAAAAATCCCCAAAAATCCCCAAAAATCCCCAAAAATCCCCAAATGTCCCCCCAATGTCCCCAATGTCCCCAATGTCCCCAAATGTCCCCAATGTCCCCAAATGTCCCCAATGTCCCATTCAGGAGCGCAATGCCGAGAACGCCATCGAGGCGCTCAAGGAGTGTCCCCAATGTCCAATCCCCATTGACCCAAACCTGTCCCCAAAAATCCCCAAAAATCCCCAAAAATCCCCAAAAATCCCCAAATGTCCCCAAATGTCCCCAAATGTCCCCCAATGTCCCCAAATGTCCCCCCAATGTCCCCAATGTCCCCTCAGGAGCGCAATGCCGAGAACGCCATCGAGGCGCTCAAGGAGTGTCCCCAATGTCCAATCGCCATTGACCCAAACCTGTCCCCAAAAATCCCCAAAAATCCCCAAAAATCCCCAAAAATCCCCAAAAATCCCCAGATGTCCCCAAATGTCCCCCCAATGTCCCCAAATGTCCCCAATGTCCCCTCAGGAGCGCAATGCCGAGAACGCCATCGAGGCGCTCAAGGAGTGTCCCCAATGTCCAATCCCCATTGACCCAAACCTGTCCCCAAAAATCCCCAAAAATCCCCAAAAATCTCCAAAAATCCCCAAATGTCCCCCAATGTCCCCAAATGTCCCCAAATGTCCCCAATGTCCCCAAATGTCCCCCAATGTCCCCAATGTCCCCTCTCAGGAGCGCAATGCCGAGAACGCCATCGAGGCGCTCAAGGAGTGTCCCCAATGTCCAATCGCCATTGACCCAAACCTGTCCCCAAAAATCCCCAAAAATCCCCAAAAATCCCCAAAAATCCCCAAAAATCCCCAAAAATCCCCAAAAGTCCCCAAATGTCCCCAAATGTCCCCAAATGTCCCCAATGTCCCCATTCAGGAGCGCAATGCCGAGAACGCCATCGAGGCGCTCAAGGAGTACGAGCCCGAGATGGGCAAAGTTTACCGGAGTGACCGCAAGGCCGTGCAGAGGATCAAGGCCCGGGACCTGGTGCCAGGGGACATCGCCGAGGTGGCAGGTGACAATGGGGACACTGGGGACACTGGGGACAATGGGGACATTGGGGACAATGGGGACAATGGGGACATTGGGGACATTGGGGACATTGGGGACAATGGGGACACTCAGTGACCGCAAGGCCGTGCAGAGGATCAAGGCCAGGGACCTGGTGCCAGGGGACATCGCCGAGGTGGCAGGTGACAATGGGGACACTGGGGACACTGGGGACAATGGGGACAATGGGGACACTGGGGACATTTGGGGACAATGGGGACATTGGGGACATTGGGGACAATGGGGACACTCAGTGACCGCAAGGCCGTGCAGAGGATCAAGGCCCGGGACCTGGTGCCAGGGGACATCGCCGAGGTGGCAGGTGACAATGGGGACACTGGGGACACTGGGGACAATGGGGACATTGGGGACAATGGGGACAATGGGGACATTGGGGACAATGGGGATGTTGGGGACATTGGGGACATTGGGGGCAATGGGGACAATGGGGACATTGGGGACATTGGGGACAATGGGGACATTGGGGACATTGGGGGACATTGGGGGGACATTGGGGACAATGGGGACATTGGGGGACATTGGGGGGACATTGGGGACAATGGGGACACTGGGGACATTGGGGACATTGGGGACAATGGGGACATTGGGGACATTGTGGACATTGTGGACATTGGGGACAATGGGGACAATGGGGACAATGGGGACATTGGGGACATTGGGGACGTTGGGGACATTGGGGACAATGGGGACACTCAGTGACCGCAAGGCCGTGCAGAGGATCAAGGCCAGGGACCTGGTGCCAGGGGACATCGCCGAGGTGGCAGGTGACAATGGGGACACTGGGGACAATGGGGACATTGGTGACATTGGGGACACTGGGGGTGACAGGGGCATTGTGGACATTGGGGACACTGGGGACACTGGGGACATTGGGGACAATGGGGACATTGGGGACATTGGGGACAATGGGGACAATGGGGACACTGGGGACATTGGGGACACTGGGGACATTGGGGACAATGGGGATGTTGGGGACATTGGGGACACTGTGGTCACTCAGGGACATTGGGGACATCAGGGGGGTCAGGGACACTCAGGGGTAATTGGGGACATTGGGGACACTGGGGACATTGAGGGTGACAGGGACATTGGGGACATTGGGGACATTGGGGACACTGAGGGTGACAGGGACATTGGGGACAATGGGGACACTGTGGTCACTCAGGGGTCATTGTGGACATTGGGGACATTGGGGACAATGGGGACACTGGGGACACTGGGGACACTCAGTGACCGCAAGGCCGTGCAGAGGATCAAGGCCAGGGACCTGGTGCCAGGGGACATCGCCGAGGTGGCAGGTGACGTTGGGGACACTGGGGACACTGGGGACATTGGGGACATTGTGGACATTGGGGGCAATGGGGACACTGGGGACATTGGGGGTGACAGGGACATTGGGGGGACATTGGGGACATTGGGGACATTGGGGACATTGGGGACATTGGGGGCAATGGGGACACTGGGGACATTGGGGGTGACAGGGACATTGGGGGGACATTGGGGACATTGGGGGACATTGGGGACATTGGGGACATTGGGGACATTGGGGGACACTGGGAGGACATTGGGGACATTGGGGGGACAAGGAGCCCTCAGCTCCCAGTTTATCCCAGTTTGTTCCAATCCCCTCCCAGTCCCTCCCAGTTTGTCCCAGTTGGTCCCAGTTTGTCCCACTTTGTCCTACTTTGTCCCAGTTTGCTCCAATCTCCTCCCAGTCCCTCCCAGTCCCTCCCAGTCCATCCCAGTTTGTCCCAGTTTGTCCCAGTTTATCCCAGTCCATCCCAGTCCATCCCAGTTTATCCCAGTTTGCCCCAGTTTGTCCCAGTTTATCCCAGTCCCTCCCAGTTTGTCCCACTTGGTCCCAGTCCCTCCCAGTTTGTCCCAGTCCATCCCAGTTTATCCCAGTTTGTCCCAGTTTGTCCCAGTTTGTCCCAGTCCCTCCCAGTCCCTCCCAGTTTGTCCCAGTTTGCCCCAGTCCCTCCCAGTCCCTCCCAGTTTATCCCAGTCCCTCCCAGTTTATCCCAGTTTGCCCCAGTTTGTCCCAGTTTGCCCCAGTTTATCCCAGTCCCTCCCAGTTTGTCCCAGTCCCTCCCAGTTTGTCCCAGTCCCTCCCAGTTTGCCCCAGTTTGTCCCAGTTTGTCCCAGTTTGCCCCAGTTTATCCCAGTCCCTCCCAGTTCATCCCAGTTTATCCCAGTCCATCCCAGTTTGTCCCAGTCCATCCCAGTCCCTCCCAGTCCCTCCCAGTCCATCCCAGTCCCTCCCAGTTGGTCCCAGTCCATCCCAGTCCATCCCAGTTTGTCCCAGTTTATCCCAGTCCCTCCCAGTCCATCCCAGTTTGCCCCAGTCCCTCCCAGTTTGTCCCAGTCTGTCCCAGTCCATCCCAGTCCCTCCCAGTCTGTCCCAGTTTGTCCCAGTTTGTCCCAGCATGGCCCCGCTCTGTTCCCAGTTGGGGACAAGGTCCCGGCCGACATCCGGATCATCTCCATCAAATCCACCACGCTGCGCGTCGACCAGTCCATCCTTACTGGTTTGTACTGGTTTGTACTGGTTTGGGGCCGGGGGGGGGACTGGGGCAAACTGGGATAAACTGGGAGGGACTGGGAGGGACTGGGATAAACTGGGATGGACTGGGATAAACTGGGAGGGACTGGGAGGGACTGGGATAAACTGGGATGGACTGGGAGGGACTGGGAGGGGATTAAAGGGTTAAAAACGGGGGGAAATGGAGGGATTTTTATACTGGTTTGTACTGGTTTGTACTGGTTTGGGCCGGGGGGGGTGCTGGGGCAAACTGGGATGGACTGGGATGGACTGGGATGAACTGGGATGGACTGGGATGGACTGGGAGGGACTGGGAGGGGGTTAAAGGGTTAAAAACGGGGGGAAATCGAGGGATTTTTATACTGGTTTGTACTGGTTTCTATTATTTTATACTGGTCCGTACTGGTTTATACTGGTCCAGACCAGTCCAAACTGGTTTATACTGGTTTCTATCAATTTATACTGGTCTATACTGATTTGTACTGGTCTATAATGATTTCTATTATTTTATACTGGTTTATATTGGTCCTGACTGGTCCAAACTGGTTTATACTGGTCTGTACTGGTTTATACTGGTCCAAACCAGTCCAAACTGGCTTATACTGGTTTCTATCAGTTTATACTGGTTTATACTGGTTTATACTGGTTTCTATCAATTTATACTGGTTTATAATGATTTCTATAATTTTATACTGGTCTGTACTGGTTTATACTGGTCCATACTGGTTTATAATGATTTCTATTATCTTATACTGGTTTGTACTGGTTTATACTGGTCCATACTGGTCCATACTGGTTCATACTGGTCCAGACCAGTCCAAACTGGTTCATACTGGTTTCTATCAATTTATCCTGGTTTATAATGATTTCTATTGTTTTATACTGGTTTGTACTGGTTTATACTGGTTTCTATTATTTTATACTGGTTCGTACTGGTCCGTACTGGTTTATACTGGTCCAGACCAGTTCAAACTGGTTTATACTGGTTTATACTGGTTTATTTAATTGGTTTCTATCAATTTATACTGGTTTATAATGATTTCTATTATTTTTTATACTGGTTTATACTGGTCCTGACTGGTCCAAACTGGTTTATACTGGTTTCTATCGATTTATACTGGTCTATACTGGTTTATAATGGTTTCTATCAATTTATACTGGTTTATAATGATTTCTATAATTTTATACTGGTCCGGACTGGTTTATACTGGTCCCAACTGGTTTATACTGGTTTCTATTATTTTATACTGGTCCGTAGTGGTTTATACTGATCCAGACCAGTCCAAACTGGTTTATACTGGTCCCAACTGGTTTATACTGGTTTCTATTATTTTATACTGGTTTATACTGGTTTCTATCAATTTATCCTGGTTTATAATGATTTCTATTATTTTATACTGGTTTATACTGGTTTCTATCGATTTATACTGGTCTATACTGGTCCATACTGGTTTATACTGGTTTCTATTATTTTATACTGGTTTATACTGGTCCATACTGGTTTATACTGGTCTATACTGGTTTAGGTGAGTCGGTGTCGGTGATCAAGCACACGGAGCCGGTGCCCGACCCGCGCGCCGTCAACCAGGACAAGAAGAACATGCTCTTCTCGGTGAGTGACGTCATCGCTGACGTCATCAGTGACGTCATCGGGGGGTGACGTCACCCGATGTGTTCGGGGCCGATTGGGGGCTTTAAAAAAAAACCCTCAAATTTTGGACTAAAACCGCCCCAAATTTGGGGGTAAAAAAACTCGATTTTTTTGGGGGGGTCCAAACTTCTCATTCTCATTGAACCCCAAATTTTTGGGTCTAAAAACCCCCCCAAAAAAATCCAAATTTTGGGTCTAAAAACCCCCCAAAAAATCCAAATTTTGGGTTTAAAAACCCCCCAAAAAATCCAAATTTTTGGGTCTAAAAACCCCAAAAAAATCCAAATTTTTGGGTCTAAAAGCCCCAATTTTCAGGGTCAAAAATCTCATTTTTTGAGTCCAAAAAAAGCCAAATTTTTGGGTCTAAAAACCCCAATTTTCAGAGTAAAAAATCTCATTTTTACCTCTAAAAAACCCCAAATTTTAGGATCAAAAATCTCATTTTTACCTCTAAAAAAACCCCAAATTTTGGGGTCAAAAATCTCATTTTTTGAGTCCAAAAAAATCCAAATTTTGGTCTAAAAATCCCAAAAAAATCCAAATTTTTGGGTCTAAAAACCCCCCAAAAAATCCAAATTTCGGTCTAAAATCCCCCAAATTTTTGGGGTGAAATCTCTCATTTTTCATCCCCCCACCAGGGCACCAACATCGGTGCGGGCAGGG
Organism: Zonotrichia albicollis; assembly: GCF_047830755.1. Lineage (NCBI taxonomy): Eukaryota > Metazoa > Chordata > Aves > Passeriformes > Passerellidae > Zonotrichia > Zonotrichia albicollis. The sequence goes on from NC_133842.1 coordinate 1,071,103, forward strand.
CCGGGGCATCGTGGTGGCCACGGGGGTGAACACCGAGATCGGCAACGATCCCTTCGGTTTTGGGGCCAAAAACCCCAAATTTTGGGTCAAAACCCCTCATTTTTGACTCTAAAATACCCCCGAACTTTGGCCTTAAAAACCCCCAAATTTTGGTCTAAAAAACCCCAATTTTGGGATCAAAAAAATCTCCTTCTTGGCTCTAAAAGACTTCAAATTTTGGGGTCAAATCCCCAAATTTTTGGCTCTAAGAAACCCCAAATTTTGTTCTATGAAACCCCAAATTTTGGGGAAAAATCTCTCAATTCTACCTTTAAAAAAACCCAAATTCTTTTGATCGAAAACCTTATTTTTAGGTCCATAAAACCCCAAATTTTGGGGTGAAAAACCCCAAATTTTGCGTCTAAAAGCCCTAATTTTTGGTCTAACCCCCCCAAATATGGGGTCAAAAAAATCTTATTTTCGGCTCTAAAAAGTCAAATTTTGGTGTAAAAAAAAAATCTTATTTTTACCTCTAAAAAAGTCCAAAATTGGTCTAAAACCCACCAGATTTTGGTCTAAAAAAGTTCATTTTTTGGGATCAAAAATCTCATTTTTGGGTCTAAAAACCCCAAAAAAATCTCATTTTTGGGTCAAAAAACCTCAATTTTTTGGGTCTAAAAACCCCCCAAAAATCCAAATTTTTGGTTCTAAAAACCTCAAAAAATCTCATTTTTAGGTCAAAACCCCAAATTTCTCCCTTTCCCAGGGCACCAACATCGGGGCGGGCAGGGCCGGGGCATCGTGGTGGCCACGGGGGTCAACACCGAGATCGGCAACGATCCCTTCGGTTTTGGGGCCAAAATCCCTCATTTTTGACTCTAAAACCCCCAAATTTTAGTCTATGAAACCCCAAATTTTGGGTCTAAAACCCCCAATTTTGGGTCCTGAAAAATCCAAATTTTGGGTCTAAACCCCCCAATTTTGGTCTAAAATACCCCAAATTTTGGTCTAAAAACCCCTCATTTTTGGCTCCAAAACCCCCCCAAAAATATCCCAAATTTTGGGTCTAAAAACCCCAAAAAAATCCAAATTTTTTGGTCTAAAAACCCCCCAAAAAATCCAAATGTTTGTGTCTAAAATCCCCCAAATTTTGGGTCTAAAAACCCCCCAAAAAAATCCCAATTTTGGATCTAAAAATACCCAAAAAATTGAAATTTTGGGTCTAAAAACCCCCAAAAAAATCCAAATTTTGGATCTAAAATCCCCCAAAATTTTTGGTCTAAAAGCCCCAATTTGGGTCTAAGAACCCCAGTTTTTGGGGTCAAAAAACCTCATTTTTGAGTCCAGGAAAATCGAAATTTTGGGTCTAAAAACCCCAATTTTCAGGGTAAAAAATCTCATTTTGACCTCTAAAAAACCCCAAATTTTGGGGTCAAAAACCTCATTTTTGAGCCAAATTTTGGTCTAAAACCCCCCAAATTTTTGGCTCCAAAACCCCCAAAAAAACCCCAAATTTTGTGTCTAAAAACTCCCAAAAAAATCCAAATTTTTGTGTTTAAACCCCAATTTCTCCCTTTCCCAGGGCACCAACATCGGGGCGGGCAAGGCCGTGGGCATCGTGGTGGCCACGGGCGTCAACACCGAGATCGGGAAGATCCGCGACGAGATGGCGGCCACCGAGCAGGACAAGACGCCGCTGCAGCAGAAGCTGGACGAGTTCGGGGAGCAGCTGTCCAAGGTCATCTCCTTGATCTGCGTCGCCGTCTGGGCCATCAACATCGGCCACTTCAACGACCCCGTGCACGGCGGCTCCTGGATCCGCGGCGCCATCTACTACTTCAAGATCGCCGTGGCCCTGGCCGTGGCCGCCATCCCTGAAGGTCTCGTGGTCATTTATGGGGTCTGGGAGGTCACTCGTGGTCATTTATGGGGTTTTGGAGGAGGTTGGAGGTCATTTATGGGGTTCTGGAGAAGGTTCAAGATCATTTATGGGGTTCTGGAGAAGGTTCTTGGTGGTTTGTGAGGTTCTGGAGAAGGTTCAAGATCATTTATGAGGTTCTGGAGAACATTCATGGTCATTTATGGGGTCTTGGAGGTCACTCGAGGTCATTTATGGGGTTCTGGAGAAGGTTCGTGGTGATTTATGGACCATTCATGGTCGTTTATGGGGTCTGGGAGGTCACTCGTGGTCATTTATGGGGTCTTGGACGTCGTTCATGGTCGTTTATGGGGTTCTGGAGAAGGTTTGAGGTCACCTATGGGGTCTGGGAGGGTGCTCGTGGTCATTTATGGGGTTCTGGAGAAGGTTCATGGTGGTTTATGAGGTTCTGGAGAAGGTTCGTGGTGATTTATGGACCATTTGTGGTCGTTTATGGGGTCTTGCAGAACATTCATGGTCGTTTATGGGGTTTTGGAGAAGGTCTGAGGTCATTTATGGGGTCTTGGAGAACATTCATGGTGATTTATGGACCATTCGTGGTCGTTTATGGGGTTCTGGAGAAGGTCCATGGTGGTTTGTGAGGTTCTGGAGAAGGTTCATGGTCATTTATGGGGTCTGGGAGGGCGCTTGTGGTCATTTATGGGGTCTTGGAGAAGGTTCGTGGTCGTTTATGGGGTTCTGGAGAAGGTTCATGGTGGTTTGTGAGGTTCTGGAGAACATTCATGGTCGTTTATGGGGTTCTGGAGAAGGTTCATGGTGATTTATGGACCATTTGTGGTCATTTATGGGGTCTGGGAGGTCATTTATGGTGGTTTGTGGGGTTTTGGAGAAGGTCTGTGGTTGTTTGTGGAGTTCTGGAGAAGGTTCGTGGTGGTTTGTGGGGTTTTGGAGAAGGTTCGTGGTGGTTTATGGGGTCTTGGAGAAGGTTTGAGGTCACTTATGGGGTCTGGGAGGTCACTCGAGGTAATTTATGGCGTTCTGGAGAAGGTTTGAGGTCATTTATGGGGTCTTGGAGGTCATTCATGGTGGTTTGTGGGGTTTTGGAGAAGGTCTGAGGTGGTTTATGGGGTTCTGGAGAAGGTTCGTGGTCGTTTGTGGGGTTTTGGAGAAGGTTTGAGGTCATTTATGGGGTCTGGGAGGTCCCTCGTGGTCATTTATGGGGTTCTGGAGAACATTCATGGTGGTTTATGGGGTCCTGGAGAAGGTTCGTGGTTGTTTGTGGAGTTCTGGAGAAGGTCTGTGGTGATTTATGGACCATTCGTGGTCGTTTATGGGGTTCTGGAGAACATTCATGGTGGTTTATGGGGTTTTGGAGAAGGTTCGTTGTCATTTATGGGGTTCTGGAGAAGGTCCATGGTGGTTTGTGGGGTTTTGGAGAAGGTTCTTGGTGGTTTATGGGGTTCTGGAGAAGGTTCGTGGTGGTTTGTGAGGTTCTGGAGAAGGTTCATGGTCGTTTATGGGGTCTTGGAGAAGGTTTGAGGTCGTTTATGGGGTTCTGGAGAAGGTCCATGGTGGTTTGTGAGGTTTTGGAGAAGGTTTAAGGTCGTTTATGGGGTTTTGGAGAACATTCGTGGTGGTTTATGGACCATTTGTGGTCATTTATGGGGTCTTGGAGGGCGTTCATGGTGGTTTATGGGGTTCTGGAGAAGGTTCGTGGTGGTTTGTGAGGTTTTGGAGAAGGTTTAAGGTCATTTATGAGGTTCTGGAGAAGGTTCGTGGTGATTTATGGACCATTCGTGGTCGTTTATGGGGTCTTGGAGAACATTCATGGTGGTTTATGGGGTTCTGGAGAAGGTTCGTGGTGATTTAGGGACCATTTGTGGTCATTTATGGGGTTCTGGAGAAGGTCCATGGTGGTTGATGGGGTTCTGGAGAAGGTTCGTGGTCGTTCATTCAACGACCCCGTGCACGGCGGCTCCTGGATCCGCGGCGCCATCTACTGCTGCAAGATCGCCGTGGCCCTGGCCGTGGCCGCCATCCCTGAAGGTCTCGTGGTCATTTATGGGGTTCTGGAGAACATTCATGGTGGTTTATGGACCATTTGTGGTCATTTATGGGGTTCTGGAGAACATCCATGGTCATTTATGGGGTCTGGGAGGTCACTCGTGGTGGTTTGTGGGGTTTTGGAGAAGGTTCGTGGTCATTTATGGGGTTCTGGAGAAGGTTCATGGTGGTTTTGTGGGGTTCTGGAGAAGGTTCATGGTGGTTTATGGAGTCTTGGAGAACATTCACGGTGGTTTATGGGGTTCTGGAGAAGGTCTGTGGTGATTTATGGACCATTTGTGGTCGTTTATGGAGTCTTGGAGGTCACTCGTGGTCACTTATGGGGTCTTGGAGAACATCCATGGTGGTTTATGAGGTTCTGGAGAAGGTTCGTGGTGATTTATGGACCATTCGTGGTCACTTATGGGGTCTTGAAGGTCACTCATGGTGATTTATGGACCATTTGTTGTCATTTATGGGGTCTTGGAGAACATTCATTGTGGTTTGTGAGGTTCTGGAGAAGGTTCTTGGTGGTTTATGGGGTTCTGGAGAAGGTTCGTGGTCGTTTATGAGGTTCTGGAGAAGGTTCATGGTGGTTTATGGGGTTCTGGAGAAGGTTTGTGGTCATTTCTGGACCATTTGTGGTCATTTATGGGGTCTGGGAGGTCACTTGTGGTCATTTATGGGGTTCTGGAGAAGGTTCATGGTGATTTAGGGACCATTTGTGGTCATTTATGGGGTTCTGGAGAAGGTTCGTGGTCGTTCATTCAACGACCCCGTGCACGGCGGCTCCTGGATCCGCGGCGCCATCTACTGCTGCAAGATCGCCGTGGCCCTGGCCGTGGCCGCCATCCCTGAAGGTCTGGGGGACGTTCTTGGTGATTTATGGGGTTTTGGAGGAGGTTGGACGTCATTTATGGGGTCTGGGAGGTCACTCGAGGTCATTTATGGGGTTTTGGAGAACATTCATGGTGGTTTATGGGGTCTTGGAGAAGGTTGAAGGTCGTTTATGGGGTTCTGGAGAAGGTTGGAGATGGTTTATGGGGTTCTGGAGAACATTCATGGTGGTTTGTGGGGTTCTGGAGAAGGTTCGTGGTCATTTATGGGGTTCTGGAGGAGGTTCATGGTGATTTATGGACCATTCGTGGTCATTTATGGGGTCTTGGAGGTCACTCATGGTGGTTTATGGGGTTTTGGAGAACATTCATGGTGGTTTGTGAGGTTCTGGAGAAGGTTCATGGTGGTTTATGGGGTCTTGGAGAAGGTTTGAGGTCACTTATGGGGTCTGGGAGGGCGCTCGAGGTCATTTATGGGGTCTTGGAGAAGGTTCATGGTGGTTTGTGGGGTTCTGGAGAAGGTTTGTGGTCATTTCTGGACCATTTGTGGTCATTTATGGGGTTCTGGAGAACATTCATGGTCATTTATGGGGTCTGGGAGGTCACTTGTGGTCATTTATGGGGTTCTGGAGAAGGTTCATGGTGATTTAGGGACCATTTGTGGTCATTTATGGGGTTCTGGAGAAGGTTCGTGGTGGTTCATTCAACGACCCCGTGCACGGCGGCTCCTGGATCCGCGGCGCCATCGACTGCTGCAAGATCGCCGTGGCCCTGGCCGTGGCCGCCATCCCTGAAGGTCTGGAGGACGTTCTTGGTGGTTTTATGGGGTTCTGGAGGGTTCTGGAGAAGGTTTGAGGTCATTTATGGGGTTCTGGAGAACATTCATGGTCATTTATGGGGTCTGGGAGGTCACTCGAGGTCATTTATGGGGTCTTGGAGAAGGTTTGAGGTCACTTATGGGGTCTGGGAGGTCACTTATGGTGGTTTGTGGGGTTCTGGAGAAGGTTTGAGGTCATTTATGGGGTTCTGGAGAAGGTTTGAGGTGGTTTATGGGGTCTTGGAGAAGGTTTGAGGTCATTTATGGGGTTCTGGAGAAGGTTTGAGGTGGTTTATGGGGTCTTGGAGAAGGTTTGAGGTCATTTATGGGGTTCTGGAGAACATTCATGGTCATTTATGGGGTCTGGGAGGTCATTCATGGTGGTTTGTGGAGTTTTGGAGAAGGTTTGAGGTCATTTATGGGGTCTGGGAGGTCACTCGACGTCATTTATGGGGTCTTGGAGAACATTCATGGTGGTTTGTGGGGTTTTGGAGGAGGTTCAATGTCATTTATGGGGTTCTGGAGAACATTCATGGTGATTTATGGACCATTTGTGGTCATTTGTGGGGTCTTGGAGAAGGTTTGAGGTGGTTTCGGGGGTTCTGGAGAACATTCATGGAGCTTTATGGGGTCCTGGAGAAGGTTCATGGTGATTTAGGGACCATTTGTGGTCATTTATGGGGTTCTGGAGAACATCCATGGTCGTTTATGGGGTCTTGGAGAAGGTTCGTGGTCATTCATGGGGTTCTGGAGAACATCCATGGTGATTTATGGACCATTTGTGGTCATTTATGGGGTTCTGGAGAACATTCATGGTGGTTTGTGGGGTTCTGGAGAAGGTTTGAGGTGGTTTCTGGGGTTCTGGAGAAGGTTCGTGGTTGTTTGTGGAGTTCTGGAGAACATTCATGGTGGTTTGTGGGGTTCTTGAGAAGGTTTGAGGTGGTTTATGGGGTCTGGGAGAACATTCATGGTCATTTATGGGGTCTTGGAGGTCACTCGAGGTCATTTATGGAGTTCTGGAGAAGGTTCATGGTGATTTATGGACCATTTGTGGTCATTTATGGGGTCTTGGAGGTCGCTCATGGTGTTTTATGGGGTTCTGGAGAAGGTTTGAGGTGGTTTATGGGGTCTGGGAGAACATTCATGGTCACTTATGGGGTCTGGGAGGTCACTCGTGGTCATTTATGGGGTTTTGGAGGAGGTTGGAGGTCATTTATGAGGTTCTGGAGAAGGTTCGTGGTCATTTATGGGGTTCTGGAGAAGGTCTGAGGTCGTTTATGAGGTTCTGGAGAACATTCATGGTCACTTACGGGGTCTTGGAGGTCATTCATGGTGGTTTGTGGGGTTCTGGAGAAGGTTCGTGGTCATTTATGGGGTTCTGGAGAAGGTCCATGGTGGTTTGTGAGGTTCTGGAGAAGGTTCATGGTCATTTATGGGGTTCTGGAGAAGGTTCGATGTTGTTTATGGGGTTCTGGAGAAGGTTCATGGTGGTTTATGGGGTTCTGGAGAAGGTTCGTGGTGGTTTATGGGGTTCTGGAGAAGGTTCATGGTCGTTTATGGGGTCTGGGAGGTCACTCGAGGTCATTTATGGGGTCTGGGAGAACATTCATGGTGGTTTGTGAGGTTTTGGAGAAGGTTCAAGATCATTTATGAGGTTCTGGAGAAGGTTCATGGTGGTTTGTGAGGTTCTGGAGAAGGTTCGTGGTCATTTATGGGGTTCTGGAGAAGGTTCATGGTCGTTTATGGGGTTCTTGAGAAGGTTTTAGGTGGTTTGTGGGGTTCTGGAGAAGGTTCATGGTGATTTATGGACCATTCGTGGTCATTTATGGGGTCTTGGAGAACATTCATGGTTGTTTATGGGGTCTTGGAGGTCGTTCATGATGGTTTGTGGGGTTCTGGAGAAGGTTGGTGGTCGTTCATTCAACGACCCCGTGCACGGCGGCTCCTGGATCCGCGGCGCCATCTACTGCTGCAAGATCGCCGTGGCCCTGGCCGTGGCCGCCATCCCTGAAGGTCTGGAGAAGGTTCTTGGTGGTTTTGGGGGGTTCTGGAGGGTTCTGGAGGAGGTTGGAGGTCGTTTATGGTGTCTGGGAGGTCACTCATGGTCACTTATGGGGTCTTGGAGAAGGTTCATGGTGGTTTATGGGGTTCTGGAGAAGGTTCGTGGTCGTTTATGGGGTCTTGGAGAAGGTTCGTGGTGGTTTATGGGGTTCTGGAGAACATTCATGGTGGTTTGTGGGGTCCTGGAGAAGGTTCATGGTGATTTATGGACCATTTGTGGTCGTTTATGGGGTTCTGGAGAAGGTTTGAGGTCACTTATGGGGTCTGGGAGGTCACTCGTGGTCATTTATGGGGTCTTGGAGAACATTCATGGTGGTTTAGGGGGTTCTGGAGAAGGTCTGTGGTGACTTATGGACCATTTGTGGTCATTTATGGAGTTCTGGAGACCATCCGTGGTCACTTATGGACCATCCATGGTCATTTATGGAGCTCTGGAGACCATCCATGGTCACTTATGGACCATTTATGGTCATTTATGGAGCTCTAGAGAAGGTTCGTGGTCATTTTTGGACCATTCATGGTCACTTATGGACCATTTGTGGTCATTTTTGAAGTTCTGGAGACCATCCATGGTCACTTATGGACCATTCATGGTCATTTTTGAAGTTCTGGAGACCATTCGTGGTCACTTATGGACCATCCATGGTCACTTATGGACCATTCATGGTCATTTTTGAAGTTCTGGAGACCATCCATGGTCACTTATGGACCATCCATGGTCATTTATGAAGCTCTAGAGACCATCCGTGGTCACTCATGGACCATCCATGGTCATTTTTGAAGTTCTGGAGATCATCCATGGTCACTTATGGACCATCCATGGTCATTTATGGAGCTCTGGAGAACATTCATGGTCATTCATGAACCATCCATGGTCATTTATGGAGCTCTGGAGAACATTTGTGGTCATTCATGGACCATCCATGGTCACTTATGGACCATTTGTGGTCATTTTTGAAGTTCTGGAGACCATTCATGGTCACTTATGGACCATTTATGGTCATTTATGGAGCTCTGGAGACCATTCATGGTCATTTATGGAGTTCTAGAGAAGGTTCGTGGTCACTCATGGACCATCCATGGTCATTTTTGAAGTTCTGAAGACCATCCATGGTCACTCATGGACCATTTGTGGTCATTTATGGAGCTCTGGAGACCATCCATGGTCATTTATGGACCATCCATGGTCATTTCCGAGGTCTCCACCCCCTGAGGACCCCCCTGTCCTGGGTGGCCCTGGTGGCCGTGGTGACCCGAGATGTCCCCTCAGGTCTCCCCGCCGTCATCACCACCTGCCTGGCTTTGGGGACACGCCGGATGGCCAAGAAGAACGCGATTGTCCGCAGCCTGCCCTCGGTGGAGACCCTGGGCTGCACCTCGGTCATCTGCTCCGACAAGACCGGCACGCTGACCACCAACCAGATGTCCGTGTGCAAGGTGGGACCCGGGCGGGAGCTCCAGGGACTCCGTGGAGAACCCAAAAGTTCTTCTGGAGAACCTCAAAAATTCCATGGAGAACCTTAAATTCCATGGAGAACCCAAGAGTTCTTCTGGAGAACCCAAAAGTTCTCCTGGAGACCCCAAAGTTCTCCTGGAGAACCTCAAATTTTCCATGGAGACCCCAAAATTTCTCCAGGAACTTCAAAGTTCTTCTGAAAAACCTCAAATTTTTCATGGAGAACCCAAAAGTTCTTCTGGAGAACCTCAAAAATTCCATGGAGAACCCAAAATTCCTCCAGGAACCTCAAAAGTTCTTCTGGAGAACCTCAAAATTTTCATGGAGAACCCAAAATTTGTCCAGGAACCTCAAAATTTCTCCAGAAGAACCCAAAAATTCCAATCAGAAACCCCAAAATTCCTCTCAAGAACCCCAGGAGAACCCAAAACTTCTCCTGGAGAACCTCAAAACTTCTCCAGGAGAACCCAAAATTCCACCAGGAACCTCAAAGTTCTTCTGGAGAACCTCAAGTTCTCCAGGAGAACCCAAAATTTCCATGGAGAACCCAAAAGTTCTTCTGGAGAACCTCAAAGATTCCATGGAAACTTTAGAAGTTCTCCAGGAACCTCAAAAGTTCTTCTGGAGACCCCAAAGTTCTTCTGGGGAACCTCAAAAATTCCATGGAGACCTCAAAAGTTCTTCTGGAGAACCTCAAAATTTTCATGGAGAACCCAAAATTTCTCCAGGAACCCCAAAATTTCTCCAGAAGAACCCAAAAATTCCAATCAGAAACCCCAAAATTCCTCTCAAGAACCTCAGGAGAACCCAAAATTCCTCCTGGAGAACCCCAAAACTTCTCCAGGAGAACACAAAATTCCACCAAGAACCTCAAGGTTCTTCTGGAGAACCTCAAAATTTTCATGGAGAACCCAAAATTTCTCCTGAGGAACCCAAAATTCCTCCAGGAACCTCAAAATTTTCCATGGGAACCTCTAAAGTTCTCCTGGAGAACCTCAAAAATTCCATGGAGACCTCAAAAGTTCTTCTGGAGAACCTCAAATTTTCATGGAGAACCCAAAATTTCTCCAGGAGCCCCAGAATTCCTCCAGGAGAACCCAAAATTTCCTCCTGGAGACCCCAAATTTCTCCTGGAGAACCTCAGAACTTTCCATGGAGACCCCAAAATTTCTCCAGGAACTTCAAAGTTCTTCTGAAGAACCTCAAATTTTCCATGGAGAACCCAAAAGTTCTCCTGAAAAACCTCAGAACTTTAATGGAGACCCCAAAATTTCTCCAGAAACCTCAAAGTTCTTCTGGAGAACCTCAAAGATTCCATGGAAACCTCAGAAGTTCTCCAGGAACCCCAAAAGTTCTTCTGGAGAACCCAAAAGTTCTTCTGGGGAACCTCAAAAATTCCATGGGAACCTTAAAAATTCTTTGGATTCTCCATGAAACCTCAAAAATTTCATGGAGAACCCAAAAGATTTTCTGAAAAACCTCAAAGTTCTCCAGGAGAACCCAAAATTCCTCCAGGAACCTCAAAGTTCTTCTGAAGAACCTCAAAAATTCCATGAAAACCTCAAAAGTTCTTCTGAAGAACCTCAAAATTTCCATGGAGAACCCAAAATTCCTCCAAGAACCCCAAAGTTCTTCTGAGGAACCTCAAAAATTCCATGGAGAACCCAAAAGTTCTTCTGGAGAACCTCAAATTTTCATGGAGAACCTCAAAATTTCTCCAGGAAATTTAAAAATTCCTCCAGGAGAACCCAAAACTCCTCCTGGAGACCCCAAAGTTCTTCTGGAGAACTTCAGAACTTTCCATGGAGACCCCAAAATTCCTCCAGGAACTTCAAAGTTCTTCTGAAGAACCTCAAATTTTCCATGGAGAACCCAAAAGTTCTTCTGGAGAACCCAAAAGTTCTTCTGGAGAACCTCAAAAATTTCGTGGAAACCTCAAAAGTTCTCCTGGAGAACCTCAAATTTTCCATGGAAACCTCAAAATTTCTTCTGGAGAACCTCAAAGATTCCATGAAAACCTCAGAAGTTCTCCAGGAACCCAAAAGTTCTTCTGGAGAACCCAAAAGTTCTCCTGGAGAACCTCAAATTTTCCATGGAGAACCCAAAATTTCTCCAGGAACCTCAAAATTTCTCCAGAAGAACCCAAAAATTCCAATCAGAAACCCCAAAATTCCTCTCAAGAACCTCAGGAGAACCCAAAACTCCTCCTGGAGAACCTCAAAACTTCTCCAGGAGAACCCAAAACTCCTCCTGGAGACCCCAAAGTTCTTCTGGAGAACCTCAAGGATTCCATGGAGAACCCAAAATTCCATGGAGAACCCAAAAGTTCTTCTGGAGAACCTCAAAGATTCCATGGAAACCTCAGAAGTTCTCCAGGAACCCAAAAGTTCTTCTGGAGAACCTCAAAAATTCCATGGAAACCTCAAAAGTTCTCCTGGAGAACCTCAGATTTTCCATGGAGACCCCAAAATTTCTCCTGGAGACCCCAAAACTCCTCCAGGAGGACCCAAAGCTCCTCGAGGAACCCTTGAGGAACCTGAGGTGTCCCCGTGTGTCCCCAGATGTTCATCATGGACAAGGTGGAGGGCGACATCTGCTCCCTGAGCGAGTTCTCCATCACCGGCTCCACCTACGCGCCCGAGGGAGAAGTGTGAGTCCACCAAGGTCCACCGAGTGTCCTCAGATGTCCCCAGGTGTCACCTGGAGCTCCTCAAAGCCACCCCTGGAGCTCCAGAGCTCCAGAACCTTCTCAGATGTCCTCAGAACCTTCTCAGATGTCCTCAAAACCTCCTAAAATGTCCTCAAATCCCACCTGAAGGTCCTCAAATGTCACCTTGAGGTCCTCAAAGCCACCCCTGGAGCTCCAGAGCTCCAAAACCTTCTCAAAGGTCCTCAGAACCTTCTTGAAGGTTCTCAAAACCTTCTGGAAGGTCTTCAGAACCTCCTCAGATGTCCTCAGAACCTCCTAAAATGTCCTCAAATCCCACCTGAAGGTCCTCAAATGTCCCCTTGAGGTCCTCAAAGCCACCCCTGGAGCTCCAGAGCTCCAGCATCTCCTAAGATGTCCTCAAAACCTCCTTAAATGTCCTCAAAACCTTCTCAGATGTCCTCAAAACCTCCTTAAATGTCCCCAAATCCCACCTGAAGGTCCTCAAATGTCACCTCGAGGTCCTCAAAGCCACCCCAGGAGCTCCAGAGCTCCAGCATCTCCTCAGATGTCCTCAAAACCTTCTCAAAGGTTCTCAAAACCTTCTTGAAGGTTCTCAAAACCTTCTCAGATGTTCTCAAATCCCACCTGAAGGTCCCCAGATGTCACCTTGGGGTCACCAATGTCCCCTGGTGTCCCCATGCCCACCTTGACCCCGATGTTCTCCATGACCTTGATGTCCCTACACGTTCTCCTGTTCCTCAGTGTTCTCCTTGACCTCAATGTCCTCAATGTCCATGGTGTCCATCCATGGTGTCCATCCATGGTGTCCATGATGTCCATGATGTCCATGGTGTCCATGGTGTCCATCCATGGTGTCCATGGTGTCCCTGGTGTCCATGGTGTCCCTGATGTCCACCCCAACCCTGATGTACATGGTGTCCATGGTGTCCATGGTGACCCCGATGTCCATGGTGTCCATGATGTCCATCCATGGTGACCCTGATGTCCACCCCTGATGTCCATGGTGACCCTGATGTCCATCCCTGATGTCCATGGTGTCCATGGTGTCCATGGTGTCCCTGATGTCCATGATGTCCCTGATGTCCATGATGTCCATCCATGATGTCCATGATGTCCATGGTGTCCACCCCACCCTGATGTCCACCCCTGGTGTCCATGATGTCCCTCATGTCCCTGATGTCCATGGTGTCCATGGTGTCCATGATGTCCATGGTGTCCATGGTGTCCATCCCACCCTGATGTCCCCCCTGGTGTCCATGATGTCCATCTCTGGTGTCCCATGGTGTCCATGATGTCCATGGTGTCCATTCATGGTGTCCATGGTGTCCATCCATGATGTCCATGATGTCCCTGGTGTCCATGGTGTCCCTGATGTCCATCCATGGTGTCCATCCATGGTGTCCCCAATGTCCTTGATGTCCATCCCTGATGTCCACCCCCACCCTGATGTCCCCATGGTGTCCATGATGTCCATGGTGTCCATGATGTCCATGATGTCCATCCCTGGTGTCCATGGTGTCCACCCCACCCTGATGTCCACCCCTGGTGTCCCTGATGTCCATCCACAATGTCCATCCATGATGTCCATGGTGTCCATCCATGGTGTCCACCCCTGATGTCCCCCGTGGTGTCCCCAATGTCCATGATGTCCACCCCACCCTGATGTCCCCATGGTGTCCCTGATGTTCATGGTGTCCATGGTGTCCATGGTGTCCATCCGTGATGTCCCCAATGTCCATGGTGTCCCTGATGTCCATCCCTGATGTCCATGGTGTCCATGATGTCCATCCCTGGTGTCCCTGATGTCCACCCCACCCTGATGTCCATCCCTGATGTCTCTGATGTCCATGATGTCCATCCCTGATGTCCACCCCTGATGTCCACCCCTGGTGACCCCGCTGTCCATCCCTGATGTCCATGATGTCCATCCCTGGTGTCCATCCCTGATGTCCATCCCTGGTGTCCATGGTGTCCCTGGTGACCCCGCTGTCCATGGTGTCCATGGTGTCCCTGATGTCCCCAATGTCCATGGTGTCCATGGTGTCCATGATGTCCACCCCACCCTGATGTCCATCCCTGGTGTCCCTGGTGACCCCACTGTCCATCCCTGATGTCCATCCCTGATGTCCACCTGGTGACCCGCTGTCCACCCTGGTGTCCGCAGGCTGAAGCAGGACCGTCCGGTCAAGGCTGGTCAGTTCGATGGCCTGGTGGAGTTGGCCACCATCTGCGCGCTCTGCAACGACTCCTCGCTGGACTACAACGAGGTGACCACAATGGGGAGGAGGTCCTCTGCTGGCCACCATCCCACCATGGTCACCTGGGTCCTCTCATGGCCACCATGGTCACCTGGGTCCTCTCCTGGCCACCTTGGTCATCTGGGTCCTCTGCTGCCCACCCATCCCACCCCACCATGGGCATCTGGAGCATCTCCTGTCCTCCTGGCCACCTTGGTCATCTGGGTCCTCTCCTGGGCACCGTGGCCATCTGGGTCCTCTCATGGCCACCATGGGCATCTGGGTCCTCTCCTGGGCCACCATGGTCATCTGGGGCATCTCCTGTCCTCCTGTCCCACCATGGTCATCTGGGTCCTCTCATGGCCACCGTCCCACCCCACCATGGGCATCTCCTGTCCTCCTGGCCACCATGGTCATCTCCTGGTGTCCCCACTGTCCCCTCAGGCTAAGGGTGTCCATGAGAAGGTGGCTGAGGCCACCAGGACCTCATGGTCCCACCAATGTCCCCATGGTCCCCATTGTCCTCTCCTGTCCCACCCAGGCCAAGGGTGTCCATGAGAAGCTGGGCGAGTCCACCAGGTCCCCATGGACCTCATGGACCTCATGGTCACCTCCTGGTGTCCCCATTGTCCCCAGGCCAAGGGCGTCTATGAGAAGGTGGGCGAGGCCACCAGGATGTCATGGTCCTCATGGTCCCACCATTGTCCCATTGTCCCCATTGTCCCCATTGTCCCCAGGCCAAGGGTGTCCATGAGAAGGTGCCTGAGGCCACCAGGACCTCATGGTCCCACCATTGTCCCCATGGTCCTCTCCTGTCCCCAGGCCAAGGGTGTCCATGAGAAGGTGGCTGAGGCCACCAGGTCCCCATGGACCTCATGGTCACCTCCTGGTGTCCCCACTGTCCCCAGGCCAAGGGTGTCCATGAGAAGGTGGGCGAGGCCACCAGGACCTCATGGTCCGCATGGTCACCTCCTGGTGTCCCCATTGTCCCCATGGTCCCCAGGCCAAGGGTGTCCATGAGAAGGTGCCTGAGGCCACCAGGACCCCATTGTCCCCATTGTCCTCTCCTGTCCCCATTGTCCCCATGGTCCCACCATTGTCCCCATTGTCTCCAGGCCAAGGGTGTCCATGAGAAGGTGCCTGAGGCCACCAGGACCTCATGGACCTCCTGGTCACCTCCTGGTGTCCCCTCAGGCCAAGGGTGTCCATGAGAAGGTGCCTGAGGCCACCAGGACCTCATGGTCCCACCAATGTCCCCATTGTCCTTTCCTGTCCCACCCAGGCCAAGGGTGTCCATGAGAAGGTGGCTGAGGCCACCAGGACCTCATGGTCCCCATTGTCCCCATTGTCCCACCAATGTCCCCATTGTCCTCTCCTGGTGTCCCCACTGTCCCCAGGCCAAGGGTGTCTATGAGAAGGTGGGCGAGGCCACCAGGTCCCCATGGTCCCACCATTGTCCCCATTGTCCTCTCCTGTCCCCATTGTCCCCATGGTCCCACCATTGTCCCCATTGTCCTCTCCTGGTGTCCCACCCAGGCCAAGGGCGTCTATGAGAAGGTGGGCGAGGCCACCGAGACGGCGCTGACGTGCCTGGTGGAGAAGATGAACGTGTTCAACACGGACGTGAGGAACCTGAGCAAGGTGGAGAGGGCCAACGCCTGCAACGCCGTGAGTGACCCGGGGAACCTGCGGGGAACCCCTGGAGAACCCGTCCCACCACCTGTCCCACCTGTGCCACCTGTCCGACCTCCTGGAGAACTCCTGGAGAACCCATCCCACCTCCTGGAGAACCCATCCCACCTCCAGGAGAACCTGTCCCACCTGTCCCACCTCCTGGAGAACCCGTCCCACCTCCAGGAGAACCTGTCCCACCACCTGGAGAACCTGTCCCACCACCTGTCCCACCTCCTGCAGAACCCATCCCATCTGTCCCACCTCCTGGAGAACCTCCTGGAGAACCCATCCCACCTCCTGCAGAACCCATCCCACCTGTCCCACCTGTCCCACCTGTCCCACCTGTCCCACCACCTGGAGAACCTGTCCCACCTCCTGGAGAACCTGTCCCACCTGTCCCACCTCCTGGAGAACTCCTGGAGAACCCATCCCACCTCCAGGAGAACCTGTCCCACCACCTGGAGAACCCATTCCACCTGTCCCACCTGTCCCACCTCCTGGAGAACTCCTGGAGAACCCATCCCACCTCCTGGAGAACCCATCCCACCCGTCCCACCTGTCCCACCTCCTGGAGAACTCCTGGAGAACCCATCCCACCTCCTGGAGAACCCGTCCCACCTGTCCCACCTCCTGGAGAACCCATCCCACCTCCTGGAGAACCTGTCCCACCTGTCCCACCTGTCCCACCGCCTGGAGAAACTCCTGGAGAACCCATCCCACCTCCAGGAGAACCTGTCCCACCTGTCCCACCTGTCCCACCGCCTGGAGAACCTCCTGGAGAACCCATCCCACTACCTGGAGAACCCGTCCCACCTGTCCCACCTGTCCCACCTCCTGGAGAACCTGAGGAACCTTCTCCAAACCTCGGTGCCACCTGAGGAACCTTCTCAAACCTCCATCCCACCACCCCAAACCTTCTCCAACCTTCTCCAAACCTGGGTCCCACCACCCCAGACCTTCTCCAACCTTCTCCAACCTCGGTCCCACCATCCCAGACCTTCCCCAACCTTCTCCAGACCTCAGTCCCACCACCCCAAACCTTCTCACACCTTCTCCCCTCCTGGTCCCACCACCCGAGGTCACCTCGTGTCCGTGTCCAGGTGATCAAGCAGCTGATGAAGAAGGAGTTCACGCTGGAGTTCTCCAGGGACAGGAAGTCCATGTCGGTCTTCTGCTCCCCGGCCAAGGCCTCGCGCGCCGCCGTGGGCAACAAGATGTTCGTCAAGGTGGGTCCCACCAGGCCGGGACCTTCTCCAACCTGGGTCCCACCAGGCCGGGACCTTCTCCAACCTGGTCCCACCAGGCCGGGACCTTCTCCAGCCTGGTCCCACCAGGCCGGGACCTTCTCCAACCTGGGTCCCACCAGGCCGGGACCTTCTCCAACCTGGGTCCCACCACCTGGAACCTTCTCTAGATTTGGTCCCACCACCCCAAACCTTCTCTGACCTTCTCCAGCCTGGGTCCCACCAGGCCGGGACCTTCTCCCACCTGGTCCCACCAGGCCGGGACCTTCTCCAGCCTGGGTCCCACCACCTGGAACCTTCTCTAGATTTGGTCCCACCACCCCAAAACTTCTTCAACCTTCTCCAACCTGGGTCCCACCAGGACAGGACCTCGTCCCACCACCCCAAAACTTCTCCAACCTTCTCAAAGCCTTCTCAATCCTCAGTCCCACCACCCTGAACCTTCTCAAACCTTCTCAAACCTTCTCCAACCTGGTTCCCACCACCCCAAACCTTCTCCAACCTCGGTCCCACCACATGAAACCATCTCCAACCTTCTCTCAACCTTCTCCAACCTTGGTCCCACCACCTCAAATCTGGTTCCCACCATCCCAAACCTTGTCCAAACCTTCTCCGACCTTCTCCAAACCTCAAACCATCTCCAAACCTTGGTCCCACCACCCCAAACCTTCTCCCACCACCCCAAACCTTCTCCAAACCTTCTCCAACCTTCTCCAACCTGTGTCCCACCACCCCAAACCTTCTCAAACCCTCTCCAAACCTTCTCCAACCTTCTCCCAACCTTCTCCAATCTTCTCAAACCCTCATCAAACCTTCTCCAAACATTCTCCAACCTTCTCCAACCTTCTCCAAACCTTCTCCAACCCTCTCCAACCTTGGTCCCACCACCCCAAACCTTCTCCAAACCTTCTCCGACCTTCTCCAACCTGGTTCCCACCACCCTAAACCTTCTCCAAACCTCGGTCCTACCACCCCAAACCTTCTCCAACCTTGGTCCCACCACATGAAACCTTCTCCAAACCTTCTCTTAACCTTCTCCAAACCTGGTTCCCACCACCCCACACCTTCTCCAACCTCGGTCCCACCACCCCAAACCTTCTCAAACCCTCTCCAAACCTTCTCCAAACTTCTCCAAACCTTCTCCAACCTTGGTCCCACCACCCCAAACCTTCTCCAAACCTTCTCCAACCTTCTCAAACCCTCTCCAACCTGGTTCCTACCACCCCAAACCTTCTCCAACCTTCTCCCAATCTTCTCCAACCCTCTCCAACCTTGGTCCCACCACCCCAAACCTTCTCCAACCTTGGTCCCACCACCCCAAACCTTCTCCCAACCTTCTCCAACCTCGATGTCCCACCACGCAGGGAGCCCCCGAGGGCGTCATCGACCGCTGTAACTCCATCCCACCACCCCATGACCGTGTCCCACCACCCCAAACCTTCTCCGACCTTCTCCAACCTTCTCAAACCTCATTCCCACCACCCCAAACCTTCTCCAAACCTTCTCAAACCTTCTCCAAACCTTGTCCAAACCTTCTCAAACCCTCTCCAAACTGTGTCCCACCACCCCAAACCTTCTCCAAACCTTGGTCCCACCACCCCAAACCTTCTCCAAACCTTCTCCAACCTTCTCCAACCTGGTTCCCACCACCTCAAATCTGGGTCCCACCACCCCAAACCTTCTCGCAACCTTCTCCAACCTTCTTCAACCTTCTCAAACCCTCATCAAACCTTCTCCAAACCTTCTCAAACCCTCTTCAACCTGGTTCCCACCACCCCAAACCTTCTCCAACCCTCACCAAACCTTCTCAAACCCTCTCCAAACTGTGTCCCACCATCCCAAACCTTCTCCAAACCTTCTCAAACCTTCTCCAACCTGGTTCCCACCACTCGATGTCCCACCAGGGAGCCCCCGAGGGCGTCATCGACCGCTGTAACTCCATCCCACCACCCTAAACCTGCTCCAACCTTGGTCCCACCACCCCAAACCTTCTCAAACCTTCTCCAACCTGGTTCCCACCACCCCAAACCTTCTCCCAACCTTCTCCAACCTTCTCCAAACCTTCTCCACCACAGGGAGCCCCCGAGGGCGTCATCGACCGCTGTAACTACGTGCGCGTGGGCACCACGCGGGTTCCTCTGACGCCGGCGGTGAAGGAGAAGATCCAGGCGGTGATCAAGGAGTGGGGCACGGGCAGGGACACCCTGCGCTGCCTGGCCCTGGCCACCCGCGACACCCCGCCCAAGAAGGAGGAGATGGCCCTCGAGGACTCCTCCAAGTTCGCCGAGTACGAGGTCGGTGCCGCCGAGAGGTCCTCTGGGTGGTGGGACCGGGGTTGGAGATGGCTTGGGGTGGTGGGACCTGGTTATGGGATGATAGGAGCTCGTTATGGGTGGTGGGACCAGGGCTGGAGATGGTTTGGGGTGGTGGGACCTCGTTATGGGATGATAGGAGCTCGTTATGGGTGGTGGGACATCATTATGGGTGGTGGGACCGGGGCTGGAGATGGTTTGGGGTGGTGGGACCTCGTGATGGGATGATAGGAGCTCGTTATGGGTGGTGGGACTTTGGTTTGGGTGGTGGAACTTCATTTTTGGGTGGTGGGACGTCGTTATGGGGTGGTGGGACCAGGTTATGGGTGGTGGGACATCGTTGTGGGTGGCAGGATCAGGTTATGGGTGGTGGGACCAGGGCTGGAGATGGTTTGGAGATGGGTTGGGGTGGTGGGACACAGTCTGGAGAAGGTTTGGAGAAGGTTTGGGGTGGTGGGACACAGTTTGGAGAAGGTTTGGAGAAGGTTGGAGATGGGTTGGAGAAGGTTTGGGGTGGTGGGACTGGGTCTGGAGCGGGGTTTGGGTGGTGGGACCTCATGATGGCTGGTGGGACCAGGTTATGGGTGGTGGGACATCGTTATGGGTGGTGGGACCTGGTTATGGGATGATAGGAGCTCGTTATGGGTGGTGGAACTTCATTTTTGGGTGGTGGGACATTGTTATGGGTGGTGGGACCTTGTTATGGGTGGTGGGACCTCATTATGGGTGGTGGAACTTCATGTTTGGGTGGTGGGACATCGTTATGGGTGGTGGAACCTCATAATGGGTGGTAGAACCTCGATTTGAGTGGTGGGACCTCATTTTGGGTGGTGGGACCTCAGTTTGGGTGGTGGGACCTCATTTTGGGGCGTTTGGGACCTTTGAAGGGAGTTCCTGTTCTACCATGACCTCCAAACTCCATTTCTGGTGGTCCCACCACCTCCAAACCTCCATTTCTGATGGTTCCTTCTTCTTCATGATCTCCAAAACTCCATTTTTGGTGGTCCCACCACCTCCAAACCCCATTTTTGGAGGTTCCTGGTCCTCCACCACCTCCAAACCCCATTTTTGGAGGTTCCTGGTCCACCACCACCTCCAAACCCCATTTTTGGTAGTCCCACCACCTCCAAACCTCATTTTTGGAGGTTCCTGGTCCTCCAAACCTCCATTTTTGGTGGTCCCACCACCTCCAAATCCCCATTCCTGGTCCTTCCTTCTCCACCACCACCATCTCCTGACCTCCCACCACCTCCACCACCTCCAAACCCCATTTTTGGAGGTTCCTGGTCCTTGGTGACCTCCAAAACTTCTTTTTCTTGGGTTCCTGGTCCATCACCACCTCCAAACCCCGTTTTTGAAGTTTCCTTCTCCTCCAAACCCCCATACCTGGTCCTTCCTTCTCCACCACCATCTCCAAACCCCATTTTTGGTGGTCCCACCACCTCCAAACCCCATTTTTGATGGTTCCTTCTTCTCCATGATCTCCAAAACCCCATTTTTGAAGTTTCCTTCTCCTCCAAACCCCCATTCCTGGTCCTTCCTTCTCGACCACCATCTCCAAACCCCATTTTTGATGGACCCACCACCTCCAAACCTCCATTTCTGAAGTTTCCTTCTCCTCCAAACCCCATTTTTGGTGGTTCCTTCTTCTCCATGATCTCCAAAACTCCATTTTTGGAGGTTCCTGGTTCTTCAACCCCATTTCTGGTGGTCCCACCTTCCCCAAACCTCCATTTTTGGAGATCCCCGTTCCACCACCTTCTCCAAACCCCCATTTCCAACGCTCCCACCACCACCACCACCATCTCCTGATGTCCCACCCCACCCCACCAGACGGACCTGACCTTCGTGGGCTGCGTGGGCATGCTGGACCCTCCGCGCAAGGAGGTCATGGGCTCCATCCGGCTGTGCCGCGACGCCGGCATCCGCGTCATCATGATCACGGGGGACAACAAGGGCACGGCCATCGCCATCTGCCGCCGCATCGGCATCTTCTCCGAGGACGAGGAGGTCCAGGGACGCGCCTACACCGGCCGCGAGTTCGACGACCTGCCCCTGTCCGAGCAGCGCGAGGCCTGCCGGCGCGCCTGCTGCTTCGCCCGCGTCGAGCCCACCCACAAGTCCAAGATCGTGGAGTTCCTGCAGTCCTTCGACGAGATCACCGCCATGGTGAGGAGAAAAAAGGGGTGGGGGACGTAATTATGGAGGTCTACCATGGATCTGAGATGGTTTGAGGGGTATTTGTGGAAGTTTGAGTGGGTTTTGAGATGGTTATGGAGGTCCACCATGGGTTTGAGAAGGTTTGAGGGGTATTTGTGGAAGTTTGAGTGGGTTTTGAGGTAGTTATGGAGGTCTACCATAGGTTTGAGAAGGTTTGAGGAAGGTTTGTGGAGTTTTGAGTGAGGTTTGAGGTAGTTATGGAGGTCTACCATGGTTTTGAGATGGTTTGAGTGGGTTTTGAGGTGGTTATGGAGGTCCACCATGGTTTTGAGATGGTTTGAGTGGGTTTTGAGGTGGTTATGGAGGTCTACCATGGATTAATAGAGATTTATGGATGAAAGTTCTTGATGGACGTGGTTATGGAGGTCCACCATAGATCTGAGGAGGTTTCATAGGGATTTGAGTGGGTTTGAGGGGGTTTTGAGGTAGTTATGGAGGTCTACCATAGGTTTGAGAAGGTTTGAGGAAGGTTTGTGGAGCTTTGAGTGGGTTTTGAGGTGGTTATGGAGGTCCACCATGGTTTTGAGATGGTTTGAGTGGGTTTTGAGGTGGTTATGGAGGTCTACCAGAGATTTAAGATCGAAAGTTCTTGATGGACGTGGTTATGGAGGTCCACCATAGGTTTCAGAAGGTTTGAGAAAGGTTTGTGGAGTTTTCAGTGGGTTTTGAGGTGGTTATGGAGGTCCACCATGTCTCTGAGTAGGTTTGGGGTGGATAGGTACTTGGTAGACATGCTTATGGAGGTCCACCATGGATCTGAGGAGGTTTCATAGGGATTTGAGTGGGTTTGAGTGGGTTTTGAGGTGGTTATGGAGGTCCACCATGGGCTGGTGGGGGTTTGGAGGGGCCTGCCGGCGCGCCTGCTGCTTCGCCCGCGTCGAGCCCACCCACAAGTCCAAGATCGTGGAGTTCCTGCAGTCCTTCGACGAGATCACCGCCATGGTGAGGAGTGGGGGACGTGGTTATGGAGGTCTACCAGGGGTTTGAATAGGTTTCATGGAGGTTTGAACTGGTTTGAGGGGGTTTTGAGATGGTTATGGAGGTCCACCATGGGTTTCAGAAGGTTTGAAGGAGGTTTGTGGAGTTCTGAGTGGGTTGGGAGATGGTTATGGAGGTCCACCATGGATCTGAGATGGTTTGAGGGGTATTTGTGGAAGTTTGAGTGGGTTTTGAGGTAGTTATGGAGGTCTACCATAGGTTTGAGAAGGTTTGAGGAAGGTTTGTGGAGCTTTGAGTGAGTTGGGAGGTGGTTATGGAGGTCCACCATGGTTTTGAGATGGTTTGAGTGGGTTTTGAGGTGGTTATGGAGGTCTACCAGAGATTTAAGATCAAAAGTTCTTGATGGACGTGGTTATGGAGGTCCACCATGGGTTTATGAGTGTTGAGTGGTCAACTGTGGTTGATTGAAGCAGGTTCCAGCACCAACTTCTGACGTAGTTATGGAGTCCCACCATGAACTTCTGACGTAGTTATGGAGTCCCACCACCAATTCCATCCAGTTTTAGGATTCCAACACCAACTTCTGACGTAGTTATGGAGTCCCACCTACTTTTGACGTAGTTCTGAGGTTCCACCTCCAACTCCTGATGTAGTTATGGAGTCCCACCACCAATTCCATCCAGTTTGAGGGTTCCAACACCACCTTTTGACGTAGTTCTGAGGTTCCACCTCCAACTCCTGACGTAGTTATGGAGTCCCACCACCTTTTGACGTAGTTCTGAGGTTCAAACACCAACTTCTGACGTAGTTATGGAGTCCCACCATGAACTTCTGACGTATTTATGGAGTCCCACCACCTTTTGACGCAGTTCCGAGGTTCCACCTCCAACTTCTGACGTAGTTATGGAGTCCCACCACCTTTTGACGTAGTTCTGAGGTTCCAGCACCAACTTTTGACGTAGTTATGGAGTCCCACCATGAACTTCTGACGTAGTTATGGAGTCCCACCACCTTTTGACGCAGTTCTGAGGTTCCAAAACCAACTTCTGACGTAGTTATGGAGTCCCACCACCAATTCCACCTACTTTTGAGGTTCCAGCACCAACTTCTTACGTAGTTATGGAGTCCCACCACCTTTTGACGTAGTTCTGAGGTTCCACCTCCAACCTCTGACGTAGTTATGGAGTCCCACCATGAACTTTTGACGTAGTTATGGAGTCCCACCACCTTTTGACGCAGTTCCGAGGTTCCACCTCCAACTTCTGACGTAGTTATGGAGTCCCACCACCTTTTGACGTAGTTTTGAGGTTCCAGCACCAACTTCTGACGTAGTTATGGAGTCCCACCACCTTTTGACGCAGTTCCGAGGTTCCACCTCCAACTCCTGACATAGTTATGGAGTCCCACCACCAACTTTTGACGTAGTTATGGAGTCCCACCACCAATTCCACCTACTTTTGAGGTTCCAGCACCAACTTTTGATGTAGTTATGGAGTCCCACCACCTTTTGACGTAGTTCCGAGGTTCCACCTCCAACTTTTGACGTAGTTATGGAGTCCCACCATGAACTCTAGACGTAGTTATGGAGTCCCACCACTTTTTGACGTAGTTCTGAGGTTCCACCTCCAACTCCTGACGTAGTTATGGAGTCCCACCACCTTTTGACGTAGTTCCGAGGTTCCACCTCCAACTTCTGACGTAGTTATGGAGTCCCACCACCAATTCCATCCAGTTTTAGGGTTCCAGCACCAACTTCTGAGGTAGTTATGGAGTCCCACCACCAATTCCATCCAGTTTTAGGGTTCCAGCACCAACTTCTGATGTAGTTATGGAGTCCCACCACCTTTTGACGCAGTTCCGAGGTTCCACCTCCAACTCCTGACGTAGTTATGGAGTCCCACCATGAACTTTTGATGTAGTTATGGAGTCCCACCACCTTTTGACGTAGTTCTGAGGTTCCAACACCAACTTTTGACGTAGTTATGGAGTCCCACCATGAACTTCTGACGTAGTTATGGAGTCCCACCACCTTTTGACGTAGTTCTGAGGTTCCAGCACCAACTTCTGACGTAGTTATGGAGTCCCACCATGAACTTTTGATGTAGTTATGGAGTCCCACCACCTTTTGAAGTAGTTTTGAGGTTCCAGCACCAACTTTTGACGTAGTTATGGAGTCCCACCATGAACCTTTGACATAGTTATGGAGTCCCACCACTTTTTGACGTAGTTCTGAGGTTCCACCACCAACTTTTCACATAGTTATGGAGTCCCACCTCCAACTCCTGACGTAGTTATGGAGTCCCACCATGAACCTTTGACATAGTTATGGAGTCCCACCACTTTTTGACGTAGTTCTGAGGTTCCACCACCAACTTTTCACATAGTTATGGAGTCCCACCTCCAACTTCTGACGTAGTTATGGAGTCCCACCACCTTTTGACGTAGTTATGGAGTCCCACCTCCAACTTCTGACGTAGTTATGGAGTCCCACCACCTTTTGACGTAGTTCTGAGGTTCCACCTCCAACTTCTGACGTAGTTATGGAGTCCCACCTACTTCTGACATAGTTATGGAGTCCCACCATGAACTTTTGACATATTTATGGAGTCCCACCACCTTTTGACGTAGTTCTGAGATTCCACCTCCAACCTCTGACGTAGTTATGGAGTCCCACCACCTTTTGACGTAGTTCTGAGGTTCCAGCACCAACTCCTGACGTAGTTATGGAGTCCCACCACGAACTTCTGACGTAGTTATGGAGTCCCACCACCAATTCCACCTACTTTTGAGGTTCCAGCACCAACTTTTGACATAGTTATGGAGTCCCACCACCTTTTGACGTAGTTCTGAGGTTCAAACACCAACTTCTGACATAGCTATGGAGTCCCACCACCAACTTTTGACATAGTTATGGAGTCCCACCACCAATTCCATCCAGTTTTAGGGTTCCAACACCAATTCCTGACGTAGTTATGGAGTCCCACCAGGTTTTGACGTAGTTCTGAGGTTCCACCTCCAACTTCTGACGTAGTTATGGAGTCCCACCTTGAACTTTTGACATATTTATGGAGTCCCACCACCTTTTGACGTAGTTCTGAGGTTCCACCTCCAACTTTTGACATAGTTATGGAGTCCCACCACCTTTTGAAGAAGTTTTGAGATTCTAACACCAACTTTTGACGTAGTTATGGAGTCCCACCACCTTTTGACGTAGTTCTGAGGTTCCACCACCAACTTCTGAGGTAGTTATGGAGTCCCACCACCTTTTGACGTAGTTCTGAGGTTCCACCTCCAACTCCTGACGTAGTTATGGAGTCCCACCACCAATTCCATCCAGTTTTAGGGTTCCAACACCAACTCCTGACGTAGTTATGGAGTCCCACCACCTTTTGACGTAGTTCTAAGGTTCCACCTCCAACTTCTGACGTAGTTATGGAGTCCCACCATGAACTTTTGATGTAGTTATGGAGTCCCACCACCTTTTGACGCAGTTCCGAGGTTCCACCTCCAACTCCTGACGTAGTTATGGAGTCCCACCACCAATTCCATCCACTTTGAGGCTTCCAGCACCAACTTTTGACATATTTATGGAGTCCCACCATGAACTTCTGACGTAGTTATGGAGTCCCATCACCAATTCCATCCAGTTTGAGGGTTCCAGCACCACCTTTTGACGTAGTTATGGAGTCCCACCACCTTTTGACGTAGTTCCGAGGTTCCACCTCCAACTCCTGACGTAGTTATGGAGTCCCACCACCTTTTGACGTAGTTCTGAGGTTCCAACACCAACTTTTGACGTAGTTATGGAGTCCCACCATGAACTTCTGACATAGTTATGGCATCCCACCACCAATTCCATCCAATTTTAGGGTTCCAGCACCAACTTTTGACGTAGTTATGGAGTCCCACCACCTTTTCACGTAGTTCCGAGGTTCCACCTCCAACTCCAGACGTAGTTATGGAGTCCCACCACCTTTTGACGCAGTTCCGAGGTTCCACCTCCAACTCCTGACGTAGTTATGGAGTCCCACCATGTTTTGACGTAGTTCTGAGGTTCCAAAACCAACTCCTGACGTAGTTATGGAGTCCCACCACCAATTCCATCCAGTTTTAGGGTTCCAACACCAACCTCTGACGTAGTTATGGAGTCCCACCATGAACTTTTGACATAGTTATGGAGTCCCACCTACTTTTGATGTAGTTTTGAGGTTCCACCTCCAACTTCTGACGTAGTTATGGAGTCCCACCACCAATTCCACCTACTTTTGAGGTTCCAGCACCAACTTTTGACGTAGTTATGGAGTCCCACCACCAATTCCTTCTAGTTTTAGGGTTCTAACACCACCTTTTGACGTAGTTATGGGGTCCCACCACCAATTCCACCTACTTTTGAGGTTCCAGCACCAACTTCTGACATAGTTATGGAGTCCCACCATGTTTTGACGTAGTTCTGAGGTTCCAACACCACCTTTTGACGTAGTTATGGAGTCCCACCACCTTCTGACATAGTTCCGAGCTTCCACCTCCAACTCCCGACGTAGTTATGGAGTCCCACCACCCCCCCAACCCCACCCCACGTCTCACCCACCACCTCCCCCCATCCCCCATAGACCGGCGATGGCGTGAACGACGCGCCGGCGCTGAAGAAGGCCGAGATCGGCATCGCCATGGGCTCGGGCACGGCCGTGGCCAAGACGGCCTCGGAGATGGTCCTGGCCGACGACAACTTCTCCACCATCGTGGCGGCCGTGGAGGAGGGCAGGGCCATCTACAACAACATGAAGCAGTTCATCCGCTACCTCATCTCCTCCAACGTGGGCGAGGTCGTCTGGTGAGCGCCCGGTTCCGACCAGTTTGGACCAGTTTGGACCAGTTTGGACCCAGTTTGGACCAGTTTGGACCCAGTTTGGACCCGGTTTGGACCCAGTTTGGAGAGGTCCCGGCCAGTTTGGAGCAGAGCTTGGAGATGTTGGAGGCTCTGAGGGGTTGGAGCCCGGTTTGGATGGAGCAGTTTGGCCCAGTTTGGCCTCAGCTGTCCCAGTTCATCCCAGTTTGTCCCAGTTTGTCCCAGTTCATCCCAGTTTGTGCTGCTCCATCCCAGTCCATCCCAGTTTGTCCCAGTTTATCCCAGTTTGTCCTGGTCCATCCCAGTTCCATCCCAGTTCCTTCTGCTCCGTCCTGGTCCATCCTGGTCCATCCTGGTCCATCCTGGTCCATCCCAGTTTGTCCCAGTCCATCCCAGTTAATCCCAGTTTCTCCTGGTCCATCCCAGTTCCTTCTGCTCCATCCTGGTCCATCCCAGTTTGTCCCAGTTCCTCCCAGTTTGTGCTGGTCCATCCTGGTCCATCCCAGTCCCTCCCAGTTCCTCCTGGTCCGTCCTGGTCCATCCCAGTTTGACCCAGTTCCATCCCAGTTAATCCCAGTTTGTCCTGGTCCATCCCAGTCCCTCCCAGTACAAACCAGTTGGTTCCAATCCCCTCCCAGTACAAACCAGTCCCCCATTAACCCCTCCCAGTCCATCCCAGTCCCTCCCAGTTCCATCCCAGTCCATCCCAGTCCCTCCCAGTTTGTCCCAGTCCCCTCCCAGTATATCCCAGTACAAACCAGTCCCATTAACCCCTCCCAATCCCCTCCCAGTCCCTCCCAGTACAAACCAGTCCCTGTTAACCCCTCCCAGTCCATCCTAACCTGCTCCCAGTTTGTCTCAGTACAAACCAGTCCCATTAACCCTCCCAGTATCTTCCTGACGGCGGCGCTGGGCCTGCCCGAGGCGCTGATCCCGGTGCAGCTGCTCCCAGTACAAACCAGTACAGACCAGTACAGACCAGTACAAACCAGTCCCATTAACCCCTCCCAGTCCATCCTAACCTGCTCCCAGTCCCTCCCAGTTTGTCCCAGTACAAACCAGTCCCTCCCATTAACCCCTCCCAGTACAAACCAGTCCCATTAACCCCTCCCATCCCCTCTCAGTCCACCCCAGTATAACCCAGTCCATTCCAATCCCATTTTAACCCCTCCCAATCCCATCCCAGTTGATCCCAGTCCATCCCAGTGCCCCATTAACCCCTCCCAGTCCCTCCCAGTCCATCCCAGTCCATCCCAGTCCCCTTTTAACCCCTCCCAGTTTGTCCCAGTACAAACCAGTCCCCGATTAACCCCTCCCAATCCCATCCCAGTTGATCCCAGTCCATCCCAGTATATCCCAGTCCATCCCAGTGCCCCATTAACCCATCCCAGTATATCCCAGTACAAACCAGTCCCATTAACCCCTCCCAGCTCCATTAACCCCTCCCAGTCCCCATTAACCCTCCCAGTCCATCCCAGTCCCTCCCAGTCCATCCCAGTACAAACCAGTCCCATTAACCCCTCCCAGTACAAACCAGTCCCTCCCAGTCCCTCCCAGTACAAACCAGTCCCATTAACCCCCCCAGTATCTTCCTGACGGCGGCGCTGGGCCTGCCCGAGGCGCTGATCCCGGTGCAGCTGCTGCCAGTACAAACCAGTACAAACCAGTACAAACCAGTACAAACCAGTCCCATTAACCCCTCCCAATCCCCATTAACCCCTCCCAGTCCCTCCCAGTCCACCCCAGTTTGTTCCAATCCCCTCCCAGTATATCCCAGTACAAACCAGTCCATCCCAGTCCCCCGTTAACCCCTCCCAATCCCATCCCAGTCCCTCCCAGTCCCATTAACCCCTCCCATCCCCTCCCAGTATATCCCAGTACAAACCAGTCCCATTAACCCCTCCCAGTATCTTCCTGACGGCGGCGCTGGGCCTGCCCGAGGCGCTGATCCCGGTGCAGCTGCTCTGGGTGAACCTGGTGACGGACGGGCTGCCGGCCACGGCGCTGGGCTTCAACCCGCCGGACCTGGACATCATGGACAAACCGCCCCGCAGCCCCAAGGAGCCGCTCATCTCCGGGTGGCTCTTCTTCAGATACCTGGCCATCGGAGGTGGGTCATGGTGGTGGTCATGGTCATTGTGGTCATCCAAGTCATCTTGGTCTTCTGGGGTTGGTTGTGGTCAGTTGGGTTTCATGCTATAGGTGATGGTTGTTCATGGTCACCTTGGTCAGTTGGGTCATCTGGGTCAGGTAGGGGTCAGTTCGTGGTCAGTTGGGTCACCTGAGTCACCTGAGTCATCTGGACTGGTCATGGTCATCTTGGTTATCTGGGGTTGGTCATGGTCAGTTGGGTCACCTTGGTCAGGTAGTGGTCAGTTCATGGTCAGTTGGGTCATTTGGGCCAGTTTGTGGTCAGTTGGGTCAGTTGGCTCAGGTGGGTCAGGTGGGCCCATGGACATCATGGACAAACCGCCCCGCAGCCCCAAGGAGCCGCTCATCTCCAGGTGGCTCTTCTTCCGGTACCTGGCCATCGGAGGTGGGTCATGGTGGGCATCATGGTCATCTCGTGGTCATCTGGTGGGCATCTTGGTCATCCAAGTCATCTTGGTCTTCTGAGGTTGGGTCATGGTCAGTTGGATGGCTTGGGGCAGGTGATGGTTGTTCATGGTCATCTTGGTCATCTTGATCATCTGGGGTTGGTCAGGGTCAGTTTATGGTCATGTTGGTCATCTGGGGTTGGTTCATGGTCAGCTGGGTCATCTAGATCAGGTAGGGGTCAGTTCATGGTCATCTTGGTCATCTGGGTCACCTTGGTCATCTGGAGTCGGCTCATGGTCATCAGGGTCATCTGGGTCACCTGGGGTTGGCTCATGGTCAATTGGGTCACCTTGGTCAGGTAGTGGTCAGTTCATGGTCAGTTGGGTTGTTTGGGTCAGTTCGTGGTCAGTTGGGTCAGATGGGCCCATGGACATCATGGACAAACCGCCCCGGAGCCCCAAGGAGCCGCTCATCTCCGGGTGGCTCTTCTTCAGATACCTGGCCATCGGAGGTGGGTCATGGTGGTGGTCACTGTGGTCAGCTTGTGGTCAGTTGGGTCAGTTGGGTCAGGTGGGCCCATGGACATCATGGACAAACCCCCCGGAGCCCCAAGGAGCCGCTCATCTCCGGATGGCTCTTCTTCAGATACCTGGCCATTGGAGGTGGGTCATGGTGGTGGTCATGGTCATCTGGGTCACCTTGGTCAGGTCGGGGTCAGTTCATGGTCAGGTGGGCCCATGGACATCATGGACAAACCGCCCCGCAGCCCCAAGGAGCCGCTCATCTCCGGGTGGCTCTTCTTCAGATACCTGGCCATCGGAGGTGGGTCATTGGGGTCATCTCGTGGTCATCTGGTGGTCAACTTGGGCATCTTGGTGTTCTGGGGTTGGTCATGGTCAGTTGGATCGCTTGGGTCTGGTGGTGGTCATCTGGGTCACCTTGGTCATTTGGGGTTGGTCATGGTCAGTTGGGTCATGTAGGTCAGGTAGTGGTCAGTTCGTGGTCAGTTGGGTCACTTTGGTCACCTGGGGTTGGTCAGGGTCAGTTCATGGTCAGTTGGGTTGTTTGGGTCACTTCATAGTCAGTTGGGTCACCTTGGTCAGGTAGGGGTCAGTACATGGTCACTTAGGTCATCTGGGTCACTTCATGGTCACCTTGGTCATCTGGGTCACCTGCAGTTGGCTCATGGTCAGCTGGGTCACCTTGGTCATTTAGGGTTGGTCATGGTCAGTTGGGTCACCTTGGTCAGGTAGTGGTCAGTTCATGGTCATCTGGATCATTTGGGTCAGTTCATGGTCATTTGGGTCACCTGAGTCACCTGGGGTTGGCTCGTGGTCAGTTGGGTCACCTTGGTCAGGTAGGGGTCAGTTCATGGTCACTTAGGTCATCTGGGTCACTTCATGGTCACCTTGGTCATCTGGGTCACCTTGGTCAGGTCGGGGTCAGTTCATGGTCAGGTGGGCCCATGGACATCATGGACAAACCCCCCCGCAGCCCCAAGGAGCCGCTCATCTCCGGGTGGCTCTTCTTCAGATACCTGGCCATCGGAGGTGGGTCATGGTGGGCACCATGGTCATCTTGGTCATTGTGGTCATCCAAGTCACCTTGGTCATCTGGGGTTGGTTGTGGTCAGTTGGATCACTTGGGTCTGGTGGTGGTCATTTGGGTCATCTGGGTCACCCAATGATCAGTTCATGGTCATTTTCGTCATCTGGGGTTGGTCAGGGTCAGTTCATGGTCACTTAGGTCATCTGGGTGATTTGGTGGTCAACTTGGTCATCTTCGTCATCTTCGTCATCCAAGTCACCTTGGTCATCTGGGGTTGGTCATGGTCAGTTGGGTCACCTTGGTCAGGTAGTGGTCAGTTCATGGTCAGTTGGGTTGTTTGGGTCACTTCATGGTCAGTTGGGTCAGGTGGGTCAGTTCGTGGTCAGTTCGTGGTCAGTTCGTGGTCAGTTGGCTCAGGTGGGCCCATGGACATCATGGACAAACCGCCCCGGAGCCCCAAGGAGCCGCTCATCTCCGGGTGGCTCTTCTTCAGATACCTGGCCATTGGAGGTGGGTCATGGTGGTGGTCATGGTCATCTGGGTCACCTTGGTCAGGTCGGGGTCAGTTCATGGTCAGGTGGGCCCATGGACATCATGGACAAACCGCCCCGCAGCCCCAAGGAGCCGCTCATCTCCGGGTGGCTCTTCTTCAGATACCTGGCCATCGGAGGTGGGTCATGGTGGGCATCATGGTCATCTTGGTCATTGTGGTCATCTTGGTGTTCTGGGGTTGGTCATGGTCAGGTGGGCCCATGGACATCATGGACAAACCGCCCCGCAGCCCCAAGGAGCCGCTCATCTCCGGGTGGCTCTTCTTCAGATACCTGGCCATCGGAGGTGGGTCATGGTGGTGGGCATTGTGGTCATCCTGTGGTCATTGTGGTCATCCAAGTCATCTTGGTCATCTAAGTCACCTTGGTCATCTGGGCTTGGTCATGGTCAGTTGGGTTGCATGCTATAGGTGATGGTTGTTCATGGTCACCTTGGTCATCTTGATCATCTGGGGTTGGTCATGGTCAGTTGGGTCACCTTGGTCAGGTAGGGGTCAGTTCATGGTCATATTGGTCATCTGGGTCATGTTGGTCATCTGGGGTTGGCTCGTGGTCAGCTGGGTCATGTAGGTCAGGTAGGGGTCAGTTCATGGTCATCTTGGTCATCTGGGTCACCTTGGTCATTTGGGATTGGCTCATGGTCAGCTGGGTCATCTGGGCCAGTAATGGTCAGTTCGTGGTCAGTTGGGTCACCTGAGTCATCTTGGTCATCTGGGGTCGGCTCATGGTCATCAGGATCATCTGGGTCACCTGCAGTTGGCTCATGGTCAGTTGGGTCACCTTGGTCAGTTCGTGGTCAGTTGGGTGTCCTGGGCTCAGGTGGGTCAGGTGGGCCCATGGACATCATGGACAAACCGCCCCGCAGCCCCAAGGAGCCGCTCATCTCCGGCTGGCTCTTCTTCAGATACCTGGCCATCAGAGGTGGGTCATGGTGGTGGTCATTGTGGTCATCTTGGTCATCTTGGGCATCTTGGTCATCTGGGGTTGGTCATGGTCAGTTGGGTTGCATGCTATAGGTGATGGTTGTTTATGGTCACCTTGGTCACCTGGGGTTGGTCAGGGTCAGTTTATGGTCAGTTGGGTCATCTGGGTCAGGTAGGGGTCAGTTCATGGTCATCTTGGTCATCTGAGTCATCTTGGTCATCTGGGCTTGGTCATGGTCATCTTGGTCATCTGGGCTTGGTCATGGTCAGTTGGGTTGCATGCTATAGGTGATGGTTGTTTATGGTCACCTTGGTCATCTGGGTCACCTTGGTCTGATGATGGTCAGTTCATGGTCACCTTGGTCATCTGGGTCATCTTGGTCATCTGGGCTTGGTCATGGTCATCTTGGTCATCTGGGGTTGGCTCATGGTCAGCTGGGTCATCTACATCAGGTAGGGGTCAGTTCATGGTCAGTTAGGTCATCTGGGTCATTTGGTGGTCAACTTGGTCATCTTGGTCATCTGGGGTTGGTTCATGGTCAGTTGGGTCATCTAGGTCAGGTAGGGGTCAGTTCATGGTCAGTTGGGTCACCTGAGTCACCTTGGTCATCTGGGCTTGGTCATGGTAATCTTGGTCATCTGGGGTTGGTCCTGGTCAGTTGGATCACCTTGGTCAGGTAATGGTCAGTTTGTGATCAGTTGGGTCACCTGAGTCACCTGGGGTTGGTCATGGTCAGTTCATGGTCAGTTGGGTTGTTTGGGTCGCTTCATGGTCATTTGGGTCACCTTGGTCAGGTAGTGGTCAGTTCATGGTCATCTGGATCATTTGGGTCAGTTTGTGGTCAGTTGGGTCAGTTGGGTCAGGTGGGCCCATGGACATCATGGACAAACCGCCCCGGAGCCCCAAGGAGCCGCTCATCTCCGGCTGGCTCTTCTTCAGATACCTGGCCATCGGAGGTGGGTCACACCCGGGGGGTCACACCCGGGGGGTCACACCTGGTGGGTCACACCCGGGGGTCACACCTGGGGGGTGACACCTGGGGGGCACCTGGGGACAGGTGGGGTCAGCGAGGGTTGGTGGAGGGAACTTCAGAAAATGACCTGGAGACACCAAAACACCACCTGGAAACTCCAGAAGAAGCAGCTTGAGGCTTCCATGGAGAAGGTTCCTTGAGGAACCTTGTGAGGAACACCTTGAGAACCTCATGGAACCACCTGGAAACTCCAAAAAAACACCTTGAGATGCCAAAAAACCATCTGGGAACTCCATAAAAGCCACCTTGAGACACACGTGGAGAAGGTTCCTTGAGGAACCTCGTGAGGAACACCTGGAGAACCTCATGGAACCACCTGGAAACTCCAAAAAACCACCCAGAAACCCCAAAAGTCCACCTGGAGACCCCAAAAAACCACCTTGAGATCTACATGGAGAAGGTTCCTTGAGGAACCTCGTGAGGAACACCTTGAGAACCTCATAGAACAACCTGGAAACCCCAAAAAACCACCTTGAGATGCCAAAAAACCACCTGGGAACTCCATAAAAGCCACCTTGAGACACACGTGGAGAAGGTTCCTTGAGGAACCTCGTGAGGAACACCTTGAGAACCTCATAGAACCACCTGGAAACTCCAAAAAACCACCTTGAGATGGCAAAAAAACCACATGAAGACCTCAAAAAGCCACCTTGAGATCTACATGAAGAAGGTTACTTGAGGAACCTTATCAGGAACACCTTGAGAACCTCATGGAACCACCTGGAGACCCCAAAAACCACCCAGAAACCCTGAAAGTCCACCTGGAGACCCCAAAAAAACCACCTGAACACCCCAAAAAACCACCTTGAGATCTACATGGAGAAGGTTCCTTGAGGAACCTCGTGAGGAACACCTTGAGAACTTCATGGAACCACCTGGAAACTCCAAAAAAACCACCTTGAGATGCCAAAAAACCACCTGGAAACTCCATAAAAGCCACCTTGAGACCCACGTGGAGAAGGTTCCTTGAGGAACCTCATGAGGAACACCTTGAGAACCTCATAGAACCACCTGGAAACTCCAAAAAACCACCTTGAGATGCCAAATAACCACCTGGGAACTCCATAAAAGCCACCTTGAGACCTCCATGGAGAAGGTTCCTTGAGGAACCTTATGAGGAACACCTTGAGAACCTCATGGAACCACCTGGAAACTCCAAAAAACCACCCAGAAACCCCAAAAGTCCACCTGGAGACCTCAAAAAGCCACCTTGAGATCTACATGGAGAAGGTTTCTTGAGGAACCTCATGAGGAACACCTTGAGAACCTCATGGAACCACATGGAGACTCCAAAAAATCACCCGGAAACCCCAACAACCCACCTGGAGACGCCAGAAAAACCACCTGAAGACCCCAAAAAACCACCTTGAGATCTACGTGGAGAAGGTTCCTTGAGGAACCTCGTGAGGAACACCTGGAGAACTTCATGGAACCACCTGGAAACTCCAAAAAACCACCTTGAGATGCCAAATAACCACCTGGAGACCCCAAAAAACCACGTGGAGACCCCCAAGTTGTCCCCTTGGAGTCCCCCACCTTGTCCCCAGGTTGTCCCCAAGGTGTCCCCAACCCTCTCTTTGTTGTCCCCCCAGGTTACGTCGGTGCTGCCACCGTGGGCGCGGCCGCCTGGTGGTTCCTCTTCGCCGAGGACGGGCCCAACGTCAGCTACCACCAGCTGGTGAGTGCCAGGTGTCCCCAAGGTGTCCCCAAGGTGTCCCCAAGGTGTCCCTGAGATGTCCCTGAGGTGTCCACGATCTCTGGTGAACCCAAGATGTCCCCAGGGCGTCCTCAAAGTGTCCCCAAAATGTCCTTGAGATGTTCTCAAGGTGTCCTCAAGGTGTCCCCAAGGTGTCCCTGAGGTGTCCCCAAGCTCTGGTGACCCTGGGATGTCCCCAAGGTGTCCCCAAGATGTCCCCAAAATGTCCTTGAGATGTTCTCAAGGTGTCCTCAAGATGTTCCCAAGATGTCCCTGAGGTGTCCTCAAGCTCTGGTGACCCTGGGATGTCCTCAGGATGTCCCCAAAGATGTCCTCAAGTGTCCTCAAATGTTCCTGAGATCTCTCCAAGGGTCCTTGAGATGTCCCCAAGGTGTCCCTGAGGTGTCCCCAAGCTCAGGTGACCCTGGGGTGTCCCCAAAACGTCTCCAAGATGTCTCCAAATGTCTCTGAATGTCCTCGAGATGTCCCCAAGGTGTCCTTGAGATGTCCCCACACCAGGACCTCCCCCAGCCCCAATTCAGGTCCATCATGGAGGTCCCACCACCATGAGGAACCTTCGTGGTGGTGGTGGGACCTCCATGATGGTGTCCCCCAGCTGCCAAATGTCCCTTCCTGGACATCCCTGAGATGTCCCCGAGGTGTCCCCACCCTGTGACCATCCCCAGGTCCATCATGGAGGTCCCACCACCATGAGGAACCTTCGTGGTGGTGGTGGGACCTCCATGATGGTGTCCCTCAGCTCCCAAATGTCCCTTCCTGGATGACCCTGAGATGTCCCCAAGATGTCCCCAAGGTGTCCCCGAGGTGTCCCCACCCTGTGACCCTCCTCAGGTCCATCATGGAGGTCCCACCACCACCATGAAGGTTCCTCGTGGTGCCCCCCAGCTCCCAAATGTCCCTTCCTGGACGTCCCTGAGATGTTCCCGAGATGTCCCCGAGGTGTCCCCAAGCTCTGGTGACCCTGGGATGTCCTCAGGATGTCCCCAAGGTGTCCCCCTCCCAAGGTCACCCTCCCCAGGTCCATCATGGAGGTCCCACCACCATGAGGAACCTTCGTGGTGGTGGTGGGACCTCCATGATGATGTCCCCCAGCTCCCAAATGTCCCTTCCTGGACATCCCTGAGATGTCCCCAAGGTGTCCCCACCCTGTGACCCTCCCCAGGTCCATCATGGAGGTCCCACCACCACCATGAAGGTTCCTCATGGTGTCCCCCAGCTCCCAAATGTCCCTTCCTGGATGGCCCTGAGATGTCCCCAAGGTGTCTCCGAGGTGTCCCCACCCTGTGACCCTCCCCAGGTCCATCATGGAGGTCCCACCACCACCATGAAGGTTCCTCGTGGTGTCCCCCAGCTCCCAAATGTCCCTTCCTGGATGTCCCCAAGGTGTCCCCAAGATGTCCCCGAGGTCTCCTTGAGTTGTCCCCACCCTGTGACCCTCCCCAGGTCCATCATGGAGGTCCCACCACCACCACAAAGGTTCCTCGTGGTGTCCCCCAGCTCTCAAATGTCCCTTCCTGGATGGTCCTGAGATGTCCCTGAGATGTCCTCGAGGTGTCCCCACCCTGTGACCCTCCCCAGGTCCATCATGGAGGTCCCACCACCATGAGGAACCTTCATGGTGGTGGTGGGACCTCCATGATGGTGTCCCCAGCTCCCAAATGTCCCTTCCTGGACGTCCCTGAGATGTCCCCAAGGTGTCCCCGAGGTGTCCCCAGGGTGGTGGCCCCGAGGTGACCCCGAGGTGACCCCAAGGTGTCCTCTCCAGACCCACTTCATGCAGTGCTCCGAGCACAACGTGGACTTTGAGGGCCTCGACTGCGACATCTTCGAGTCTCCGGTGCCGATGACGATGGCGCTGTCGGTGCTGGTCACCATCGAGATGTGCAACGCCCTCAACAGGTGAGGTCATGGTCATGGTCATCGTGGTCATCTTGGTCATCTCTGTCATGGTCATTGTCATGGTCATGGTCATTGTCATTGTCATGGTCATGGTCATGGTGGTCACCATCGAGATGTGCAACGCCCTCAACAGGTGAGGTCACCATGGTCATGGTCATCGTGGTCATCATGGTCATCGTGGTCACCATGGTCATCTTGGTCATTGTCATAGTCATTGTCATGGTCATTGTCGTGGTCATGGTCATTGTCGTGGTCATAGTCATTGTCGTGGTCATTGTCATGGTCATGGTGGTCACCATCGAGATGTGCAACGCCCTCAACAGGTGAGGACATCTTGGTCATGGTCATCGTGGTCATCGTGGTCATCATGGTCATTGTTGTGGTCATTGTTGTGGTCATTGTCATGGTCATTGTCATTGTCATGGTCATGGTCATGGTCATCGTGGTCACCTTGGTCATCTCTGTCATTGTCATCATTGTCGTGGTCATTGTCATTGTCATGGTCATGGTGGTCACCATCGAGATGTGCAACGCCCTCAACAGGTGAGGACACCATGGTCATGGTCATCATGGTCACCTTGGTCGTCTCTGTCATTGTCATCATTGTCATGGTCATTGTCATGGTCACTGTCATTGTCATGGTCATGGTGGTCACCATCGAGATGTGCAACGCCCTCAACAGGTGAGGACATCTTGGTCATGGGTCATGGTCATGGTCATCATGGTCATCGTGGTCACCATGGTCATCTTGGTCATCGTCGTGGTCATTGTCATGGTCATCATTGTCATTGTCATTGTCATGGTCATGGTGGTCACCATCGAGATGTGCAACGCCCTCAACAGGTGAGGTCATCGTGGTCATGGTCATGGTGGTCATCATGGTCACCATGGTCACCAAGGTCACCAAGGTCATCATGGTCACCTTGGTCATCTTGGTCATCTCTGTCATTGTCATCATTGTCATGGTCATCATTGTCATTGTCATCATTGTCATGGTCATTGTCATGGTCATGGTGGTCACCATCGAGATGTGCAACGCCCTCAACAGGTGAGGTCACCATGGTCATGGTCATCGTGGTCATCATGGTCACTTTGGTCACCTCTGTCATGGTCATGGTCATCATTGTCATGGTTGTGTCATTGTTATTGTCGTGGTCATCGTGGTCATCATGCTCATGGTCATCGTGGTGATGTCCCCATGGTCACCTCGATGTCCCCAATGTCCCCAATGTCCCCATGACCTCCTGGTGTCCTCATGGCCACCTCGATGTCCTCATGGCCACCTTGATGTCCCCAGCCCGTCCATGAACCCCAGCCCAGGTGCCACCATGGGAGAACATCTGGCTGGTGGTTCCTGTCCATCCCGATGTCCCCAATGTCCCTGATGTCCCCAATGTCCCCAATGTCCCCATGACCTCCTGGTGTCCCCATGGCCACCTCAATGTCCCCAATGTCCCCATGGTCACCTCCATGTCCCCAGCCTGTCCATGAACCCCAGCCCAGGTGCCACCATGGGAGAACATCTGGCTGGTGGTTCCTGTCCACCCCAATGTCCCCAATGTCCCCAATGTCCCCATGACCTCCTGGTCACCCTGGTGTCCCCATGGCCACCTCGATGTCCTCATGGTCACCTCGATGTCCCCAGCCTGTCCATGAACCCCAGCCCAGGTGCCACCATGGGAGAACATCTGGGCTGATGGTTCCTGTCCATCCTGATATCCCCAATGTCCCCAATGTCCCCAATGTCCCCAATGTCCCCATGACCTCCTGGTGTCCTCATGGTTCCCAATGTCCCCAATGTCCCCATGACGTCCTGGTGTCCTCATGGTCACCCTGATGTCCTCATGGTCACCTCGATGTCCCCAGCCTGTCCATGAACCCCAGCCCAGGTGCCACCATGGGAGAACATCTGGCTGATGGTTCCTGTCCATCCCAATGTCCCCAATGTCCCCGATGTCCCCAATGTCCCCATGACCTCCTGATGTCCCCATGACCTCCTGGTGTCCCCATGGCCACCTCGATGTCCCCAGCCCGTCCATGAACCCCAGCCCAGGTGCCACCATGGGAGAACATCTGGCTGATGGTTCCTGTCCATCCTGATATCCCCAATGTCCCCAATGTCCCCAATGTCCCCATGACCTCCTGATGTCCTCATGGTCACCTCGATGTCCTCATGGTCCCCTCGATGTCCCCAGCCTGTCGGAGAACCAGTCGCTGGCGCGGATGCCACCATGGGTGAACATCTGGCTGATGGGCTCCATCTGCCTCTCCATGTCCCTGCACTTCGTCATCCTCTACATCGACCCCCTGCCCGTAAGGGACACTGGGGGGGTGGCCTTGGGGACATCGGGGTGGTGGTCATTGGGGTGGTGGTCATTGGGGTGGTGGTCATTGGGTTGGTGGTCATTGGGGTGGTGGTCATTGGGTTGATGGTCATTGGGTTGGTGGCCATCAAGGTGGTGGCCTTGGGGATATCGGGGTGGTGGTCATGGGGGTGGTGGTCATGGGGTTGGTGGTCAATGGGGTGATGGTCATTGGGTTGGTGGTCATCAAGGTGGTGGCCTTGGGGACATCGGGGTGGTGGTCATTGGTGGTCAATGGGGTGGTGGTCATTGAGGGTGGTGGTCATCAAGCTGGTGGTCATCAAGGTGGTGGCCTTGGGGACATCGGGGTGGTGGTCATTGGGTTGGTGGTCATTGGATGGTGGTCATTGAGGTGATGGTCATTGGATGGTGGTCATTGAGGTGGTGGTCATTGGGTTGGTGGTCATCAAGGTGATGGTCATGGGGTTGGTGGTCATTGGATGGTGGTCATTGGGGTGGTGGTCATTGGGTTGGTGGTCATTGGGGTGGTGGCCATTGGGTGGTGGCCTTGGGGACATTGGGGTGGTGGTCATTGGTGGTCAATGGGGTTGGTGGTCATTGGGTGGTGGCCTTGGGGACATCGGGGTGGTGGTCATTGGGTTGGTGGTCATTGGATGGTGGTCAATGGGGTGGTGGTCATTGAGGTGGTGGTCATTGGGTTGGTGGTCATTGGGTGGTGGCCTTGGGGACATGTAGATCATGGTCATTGGGTTGGTGGTCATTGGTGGTCATTGAGGTGATGGTCATTGGGTTGGTGGTCATCAAGCTGGTGGTCATCAAGGTGGTGGCCTTGGGGACATCGGGGTGGTGGTCATGGGGTTGGTGGTCATTGGGTTGGTGGTCATTGGATGGTGGTCAATGGGGTGGTGGTCATTGGGGTGGTGGTCACCAAGGTGGTGGCCTTGGGGACGTTGGGTGGTGGTCATTGGGGTGGTGGTCATTGGTGGTCATTGAGGTGATGGTCATTGGGTTGATGGTCATCAAGGTGGTGGCCTTGGGGACGGTGGGTGGTGGTCATTGGGGTGGTGGTCATTGGGGTGATGGTCATTGGATGGTGGTCATTGAGGTGATGGTCATTGGGTTGGTGGTCATCAAGGTGGTGGCCTTGGGGACATTGGGGTGGTGGTCATTGGGTTGGTGGTCATTGGGTTGGTGGTCATCAAGGTGGTGGCCTTGGGGACATCGGGGTGGTGGTCATTGGTGGTCATGGGGTTGGTGGTCATTGAGGGTGGTGGTCATCAAGCTGGTGGTCATCAAGGTGGTGGTCATCAAGGTGGTGGCCTTGGGGACATCGGGGTGGTGGTCATCAAGCTGGTGGTCATTGGATGGTGGTCATTGGGGTGGTGGTCATTAGGTTGGTGGTCATTGGATGGTGGTCAATGGGGTGGTGGTCATCAAGCTGGTGGCCTTGGGGACACTGAGTTGGTGGCCATCACATTAGTGGTCATTGGGTTGGTGGTCATCAGTGGTCATCAAGCTGGTGGTCATCAGGTTGATGGTCACCAACATGGCAACCATTGACCTTCTCTTGAGTGACCACTGGGTTTGATGACCACTGTGGTCACTTTGGTGGCCGCTGTGGTCACTTTGGAGGTCACAGCCATCGTGTCCACCACGAGTGTTGACCTTGGCTTTGCTGACCACTGGGTTTGATGACCACGGGTGGGTTCTGCTGGCCACGGGCAGGCTCTGCTGACCGCTGTGGTCACTTTGATGACCACTGTGGTCACTCTGGTGGCCCTGTGGTCACTTTGTTGGCCACGGCCATCGTGTCCACCACGAGTGTTGACCTTGGCTTTGCTGACCACTGGGTTTGATGACCACGGGCGGGCTCTGCTGACCATGGGCGGGCTCTGGTGACCACTGTGGTCACTTTGGTGGCCCTGAGGTCACTTTGGTGACCGCTGTGGTCACTTTGGTGGCCACAGCCATCGTGTCCACCATGAGTGTTGACCTTGGCTTTGCTGACCACTGGGTTTGAAGACCACTGTGGTCACTTTGGAGGCCCTGTGGTCACTTTGTTGGCCATGGCCATCGTGTCCACCACGAGTTTTGACCTTGGCTTTGCTGACCACTGGGTTTGATGACCACAGGTGGGTTCTGCTGACCACAGGCGGGCTCTGCTGACCACAGGCGGGTTCTGCTGACCACTGTGGTCACTCTGGTGGCCCTGTGGTCACTTTGTTGGCCACGGCCATCGTGAGTTTTGACCTTGGCTTTGCTGACCACTGGGTTTGATGACCACAGGCGGGTTCTGCTGACCATGGGCAGGCTCTGGTGACCACTGTGGTCACTTTGGTGGCCACAGCCATCGTGTCCACCATGAGTGTTGACCTTGGCTTTGCTGACCACTGGGTTTGATGACCACTGGGTTTGATGACCACGGGTGGGCTCTGCTGACCAGAGGTGGGCTCTGCTGACCACGTCGGGCTCTGCTGACCGCCGTGGTCACTCTGGTGGCCCTGAGGTCACTCTGGTGACCCCTGTGGTCACTCTGGTGGCCCCTGAGAAGGTCCGAGCCGTGTCCCCTGGTGTCCCCAGATGATCTTCAAGCTGACGCCGCTGACGCTGACCCACTGGCTGATGGTCATCAAGATCTCCTTCCCGGTCATCCTGCTGGACGAGGCGCTCAAGTTCATCGCCAGGAACTACCTGGAAGGTGAGGAGATGGCCCTGTCCCACCACCGTGTCCCCTCCCCACCCTCTGTGGTCACCTCTGGGGTGGCCAGGTGGCCTTGGTCATCTCCACCATCCCCTGGTCACCTCCATGGTCACCTTCATGGTTCGTGGTCACCTCTATGGTCACCTCTATGGTGTCCTGGTGACCTTGGTCACCTCCATGGTGACCTTCATGGTCATCTCCGTGGTCCATGGTCACCTCTATGGTCACCTCCATGGTGTCCTGGTGACCTTGGTCATCTCCAACATCTACTGGTCACCCTGATGGTGACCTCCATGGTGACCTTCATGGTGATCTCCATGGTGACCTTCATGGTCATCTCCATGGTTCATGGTCATTTCCATGGTGTTCTGGTGACCTTGGTCATCTCCACCATCCCCTGGTCACCTCCATGGTCACCTTCATGGTCACCTTCATGGTGACCTTCATGGTCATCTCCATGGTCACCTTAATGGTCTCCTGGTGACCTTGGCCATCTCCACCATCCCCTGGTCACCTCCATGGTCACCTTCATGGTGACCTTCATGGTTCGTGGTCACCTCTATGGTCACCTCCATGGTGTCCTGGTCACCTTGGTCATCTCCAACATCCCCTGGTCTCCTCCATGGTGACCTTCATGATGACCTCCATGGTGACCTTCATGGTCACCTTCATTGTTCATGGTCACTCCATGATCACCTGCGTGGTGGCCAGGTGGCCTTGGTCATCTCCAACATCCCCTGGTCACATCCATGGTCACCTTCATGGTTCGTGGTCACCTCTATGGTCACCTCTATGGTGTCCTGGTGACCTTGGTCACCTCCATGGTGACCTTCATGGTCATCTCCGTGGTCCATGGTCACCTCTATGGTCACCTCCATGGTGTCCTGGTGACCTTGGTCATCTCCAACACCAACTCCATGGTGACCTTCATGGTTCGTGGTCACCTCTATGGTCACCTCCATGGTGACCTTGGTCATCTCCACCATCCCCTGGTCATCTCCATGGTCACCTTCATGGTCACCTCCATGGTTCATGGTCACCTGCATGGTGGCCAGGTTGCCTTGGCCATCTCCAACATCTACTGGTCACCCTGATGGTGACCTCCATGGTGACCTTGGTCATCTCCAACATCTACTGGTCACCTCCATGGTCACCTTCATGGTCACCTCCATGGTCACTCCATGGTCACCTGCATGATGGCCAGATGGCCTTGGCCATCTCCAACATTTACCGGTCACCCTGATGGTGACCTCCATGGTGACCGTCATGGTCACCTCCATGGTTCATGATCACCTCCATGGTCACCTGCATGGTGGCCAGGTGGCCTTGGTCATCTCCAACATCTACTGGTCACCTCCATGGTCACCTTCATGGTCATCTCTGTGGTCCATGGTTACCTCTATGGTCACCTCCATGGTGTCCTGGTGACCTTGGTCATCTCCAACATCAACTGGCCACCTCCATGGTCACCTCCATGGTCATGTCCATGGTTCATGGTCACTCCATCGTCA
The DNA here is from genome assembly GCF_047830755.1 of Zonotrichia albicollis. NCBI lineage: Eukaryota > Metazoa > Chordata > Aves > Passeriformes > Passerellidae > Zonotrichia > Zonotrichia albicollis. Next base: position 1,115,063 of record NC_133842.1, read on the forward strand.
CCTCCATGGTGTCCTGGTGACCTTGGTCATCTCCATCATCTCCTGGTGACCTTCATGGTCACTCCTGTGGTCACCTCCTTGTCCCCTTGACCATCTCATGGTCATCTCCATGGTCTGTGGTCATCTCCATCCCCTCCCCATCCCCTTGACCATCTCCAAGTGACCGTGACCATTTCCTGGTCACCTCCATGGTCACTCCGTGGGCCATGGTCACTCTATGGTCACCTCCCTGTCCCCTTGACCATCTCCAAGTGACCATGACCATCTCTGTGTCCCCTTGACCATCTCCATGGTCACTCCATGGTCACTCCATGGTCACTCCATTGTCCATGGTCACCTCCCTGTCCCCTTGACCATCTCCTGGTCCCTCCATGGTCACTCCATGGTCCCTCCCTGGTCACTCCCTGGTCCCTCCATGGTCACTCTGTGGTCACTCTGTGGTCACTCCATGGTCACTCCCTGGTCACTCCGTGGTCACTCCATGGTCCCTCCATGGTCACTCCCTGGTCACTCCGTGTCCCCTCCCTGTTCCCTTCACCATCTCATGGTCACTCCATGGTCACTCCATGGTCACTCCACGGTCACCTCCATCGCCTCCCTGTCCCCCTGACCATCTCCAGGTGACCATGACTGTCCCCATGTCCCCTTGACCATCTCGTGGTCACCTCTGTGGTCCGTGGTCACTCCATGGTCACTCTGTGGTCACTCCATGGTCACTCTGTGTCCCCTCCCCCGCTCATCTCCATCTTCTCGTCCCCAGCGTGACCCGGCCGGGGCCCGGCACCGCCCACAGGTACGGGGACATTGCCATTGGCACCATTGGCATTGTCACCTTGTCATTGTCACCATTGTCACCTCATTGTCACCATTGTCATTGGCATTGGCATTGTCATTGTCATTGTCATTGTCACCATTGGCATTGTCATTGTCATTGTCACCATTGTCACCTCATTGTCACCATGGTCACCTGTGTGTCACCTCATTGTCACCACATTGCCATTGTCATTGTCATTGTCACCATTGTCATTGTCACCTCATTGTCACCTCGGGGTCATGGCCATTGTCACCATTGTCACCTCATTGTCACCATTGACATTGTCATTGTCATTGTCACCATTATCATTGTCACCTCATTGTCACCTCAGTGTCATTGTCATTGTCATTGTCACCACTGTCATTGTCACCATTATCATTGTCACCTCATTGTCACCTCAGCGTCACCATTGTCACCTCACTGTCACCTCAGTGTCATTGTCATTGTCACCATTGTCACTTCGGTGTCACCATTGTCACCTTATTGTCACCTCAGTGTCAGTGTCACCATTGTCGTTGTCATCATTGTCACCTCATTGTCACCATTGTTATTGTCACCATTGTCACCTCATTGTCACCTCTGTGTCACCATTGTCATTGTCACCATCATCACCTGTGTGTCACCTCAGTGTCACTACTGTCACCTCATTGTCACCTCATTGTCATTATCATTATCATTGTCATTGTCATTGTCACCTCATTGTCACCATTGTCATTGTCATTGTCACCATTTTCACCTGTGTGTCACCTGTGTGTCACCTCAGTGTCATTGCCATTGTCATTGTCACCTGTGTGTCACCATTGTCATTGTCATTGTCATTGTCACCATTGTCACCTGTGTGTCACCTCATTATCATTGTCATTGACACCATTGACATTGTCACCATTGTCATAGTCACCAGTGTCACCTCATTGTCATTGTCACCATTGTCATTGTCATTGTCACCTCATTGTCACCTCAGTGTCACCATTGTCATTGTCACTTGTGTGTCACCAATGTCAGCTCCTTGTCACCTGTGTCACCTCATTGTCACCTGTGTGTTACCATTGTCATTGTCACCATTGTCATTGTCACCATTGTGACCTCATTGTCACCTCATTGTCACCACTGTCACCATTATCACCATTGTCGCCATTGTCACCTGTGTGTCACCTCTGTGTCACCATTGTCACCTCATTGTCACCATTGTCACCATTGTCACCTCCATGTCATCTCTGTCACCTCATTGTCATTGCCACCCTTGTCACCTCCCTGTCCCCTCCCTACGACGGCATTGTCACATCCCGATGACGTCACCGTCACCTAATTGTGATGTCACTGCCCCCCAATGGCCATCGTCCAGTGACGTCATTGTCCCCTCCCTATGACGTCATTGTCCCCTCCCTATGACGTCATTGTCACCGTATTGACAGCTCCCGATGACATCATTGCCCCCCCCTCTATGACCTCATTGTCCCCGCCCTGTCATGGTCCCCTCATTGTCCCCTCCTTATGACATCACTGCCCCCGCCATGTGATGTCATTGTTCCCCCCCCGTGACGTCACTGTCACCTCATTGTCACCACTGTATGATGTCATCGTCACCCCCTATGACGTCATCGTCCCCTCCCTGTGACGTCACCGTCCCCCCTCCTCTAATACCCGTGGGGGGAGGGGCGGGAGGGGGGCGTGGCCACCTCAACCCCTCCCTTCGTGACATCACCGCCATGATGTCACCCTATGACATCACCGCGTTTGATGACGTAATCTTTCTCCCCCCCCCACAGTGGACGAGCCCGCCCGGAAGCACCGGAAGTGACGATTTTGGGGACCCCGCCCCCCATGTCACGAGGGGGCGTGGCCAACACCTGCCCCTCCCCCACCTCCGCCCCTCCCCCCACCCTCTCCCCTCCCCCAAATCCCCCCCAAAATATTCAAAGAGGGGGCGTGGCCAAACTTGGCCCCTCCCCATCCCCAAACCACCAAAAATTCAAGAGGGGGCGTGGCCAAACTCGGCCCCTCCCCCACAGCAAGCTCCACCCCCGGGGGTGGGTTTTGGGGTCGCCCCCTGCAGTGGGGCCCCCCCAAGCCCCTCCCCCAAATTCAGAAAAAGGGGCGTGGCCTAAATTGACCCCTCCCCCTCATTTCCCCTCTTCCACTCCCCCCATATTTTGGGATTTTGGGGTGGCCCCGCCCCAAAATTTCGAGGAGGGGGGCGTGGCCAATGGCGGCTCCTCCTCCTCTCACAAGCCCCGCCCCCTCACCCAGCCCCGCCCCTCCCCCACCCCCGGCGTCGCTTATTTATTGCCAATAAAGGGAAATTTCCCCTCCCCCATCCCCGAAATTTGGGGGTTTTTTGGTCTTTTTTGGGGTGGGGGAGGGGCGGGGGGGGAGGTGAAAGGAGCTAATTGGGGGAGGGGCTAATTAGGGTGGGAGAGGTGCTAATTAGGACCTCTAATTAGGGTGGGAGGGGCTAATTAGGATGGGAGAGGGGCTAATTATGGACGGGGGGGCTAATTAGGGGGAAGGGAGGGGATAATTGGGGGTGGAGGGGTTAATTGGAGTGGAGGAGGGGTTAATTGGAGTGGAGGAGGGGCTAATTAGAGTGGAGGAGGGGCTAATTAGGGTGGGCCTAATTAGGGAGGGGGCTAATTGCGGTGGGGGAGGGGATAATTAGTGTGGTCAGGGGGTAATTATGAGTGGGGAGGGGGTAATTAGGGTGGGGAGGGGTTAATTAGGGAGGGAGGCTAATTGGGAGGAGAGAGGGGTTAATTGCGGTGGGGGGGCTAATTAGAGTGGGATAGGGGCTAATTAAGGTGGGGTGGAGCTAATTAGGGAGGGGGAGACGTTAATTAGGATGGGAAGGGTATAATTGGAGTGGGAGGGACTTATTGGGGCGGGGGAGGGGTTAATTAGGGTGGGGCGGAGCTAATTGGGGGGGCCTAATTGGGAGGAGGGAGGGGCTATAGGGTCCTATGGGGTTCTATGGGGTTCTAGAGGATTCTAGATGCTTCCATAGGGTTTCTGTCGGGTTCCAGACGGTTCTAGAAGGTCCTGTGGGGTTCTGTAGGGTTCCAGAGGGCTCTAGAGGGTTCCAGAGCGTTCCTTAGGGTTTCTAGAATGTTCCATGGGGGTCTATGGGGTCTCCATGCCGTTCCCAAAGCGCTCCCGCCGCTCTCCGCCAGAGGGCGCCCCGCGATCCCCAAGCCCCGCCCATTTCCCCGCCCACGCCGCTCTGAACCCCGCCCCCTTTTCCCGCCAGGACCGTACCATCCCGTGAAGCCGCGGAAGGGGGAGCTCCCCGATCCCCCCTCCCCTCTGGCGCGTTGGTGGGAGGCGCCGGCCGAGGCTATAAAAGGGCGGGCGGGCGCGCGCGGCGCGCAGTGCGGGCGCCACGTGGAGCGGACGCGGAACGGGCGGCGCCGCCATGGCCTCCAACGGTACCGGCGCCGTGGGGACCCCACAGCTCCCTCTTTCCCCGGGCAGGGACCCCCCGAGCACCGGGGAGGGACCCCCAGACCCCTCCTTGCCCCTGGGACCCCGGGGGCGGGCGGGGAGTGCAGCGCCCAGCGCGGTCCGGGAGCACCGGGGGGAGGAAACCTGAGGGGGTTCCGGCGGCCGCCGCGTTTAATACGGCGTTGGTTGTGTTGTTTTTAATGAATGCTCTTTGTAATGGTCATTTTGCCGTTAATTGGCGTAGTTAAGGCGTTGTTTCATTGTGGGTTTTTCGCCGTCAGCGCTGCTCCGGGGCTGTGTGGGATTTGATTGCGCGCTGTGTGGGATTTGATGCTGTCCCGTTTCCGCCGCGCCTCACTTCTCTATTTTTAATTTTCAATTCATTTTCCTTTTAGTATTTCTCCTCACTACACTTATATCACTTATTTTTCAAACCCAAACCGCAAATTGCGGGCGCTCTTTTGGGTTATTTTTCCTGCTGAAACCATCGCGGGTGGGGCGGGGGCCGAACAAAGCGCCGCGCCCGGATGCTCCTCGCCGGCAGCGGGGATGGAAATTAAGCCCACAACCCCCAACTTTAACACGGACACTTGGATTTTGGGTGCAATTCCCAGGAATTTGTGGAAACTTTGGGGTAATTTCGGGATGTGTTAGGGGGTTCGGGACCCGCTTTATTTCCCGCCCGCCATTTTGTGGTTTTGCCTCTGCGCCACCGCCGCCATTTTGTGCGCGCGGCGCGTGCGCGGCGCCGCTGCCGCAGTGACACATCCGGGTCCTTCCGTTAAATCAGATTTAATCAAATCGAGCCAAAATAAATCAAATTTAATCAAACAGGTACATCGAAAATTAAACTCTCAAATTTAGGCTTCGATCATAAAAAATCCCCCCGCGGTTTCTTCTTTGCGAGGCGGGAAATTGCCGCCGTGTCGTGAGGGGGGTGGGTTCAGTTCCGCGCTCTCCGGAGCGGATTTCTGAGGGAGAATTAAAAGTATTTTAAGGAAATATAAAGTTTGTAGGTAAATTTGTGTTTTTTTTGTGCTGCTTATACCATTTTGGGGGGGTTATTTTGATTTTAAATTTAGTTTTTTACATCCTCCGAATATTCCCCCCCCGGGGCACGCCTTTTGTTAGGCGAAGCCTGAAGGGAGTTGAGAGTTTCCCTTATACTTTAACAATTAAATATTTAAATTTCAAATTTATCCGGTTAAATTTTTTTGTATAAATCATTTAATTCCTTCATTTTGTGAGGTTTTGGAGGCTTTTTGCCCTTAGAGCCATGTGCTTTCACACCGCCTTTTGTTCTGTGGTGCCTGAGGGGAATTGAAACTTTCTCTTGCTATTTTCCTGCCGGAATAAATAAATTTAAATTATTATTGTTTTATATGACGCACAAATAATTAAATTCGAGCTCTGAGTGCATTTAAAGGGAGATATTTGCTGTAAAAACCGGAATTTTAGACTCTTTTCGTTGTATTAAATCTGAGGGGGCTTTAAGGCTTCATGTCCCTTTTCACGCCTAAATAAAAAAATTCATCTTTAACTTCCCTTTTTTTACAATTAAAAAGAACCAAATTTGGGGGAAATCAAGAGAAATCTTCTTTTTGGGCGGGAAATTTCACTCCAGCAGGGATTCGCTGCTTTTGGGTGGATGAAAAATTCAATTTTTTCTTTATTTTATGCTGAAATTTCGCTATTTGTGCCCGGAAATAAAAATTAGTCCTAATCATCTAATTAAATTGATAATTTAAAAACTCCAATACATTGGGGAAAGTCCGTTTTTATATATTATTTATGGAGTCATTGTTAATTGGTGATAAAATAGTATTTTGAATATTAGCATATTATTAAAGTTATTTTTATATTTTATTGTTTTTTTGGAGTAATTAATTGGCCCAAATTTTTAACCATTTTCTCCCTAGATTTAATAAATGAGGATAAATCGATTTATTTTAACCAATTTCTGATTAATTCACCCCAACTTTTAACTCTTTTCTTTTTATATTTAATTAATATGGGAATATTTATTTATTTTAATCAAATTTTCGTGATTAACCCCAATTGTTAAACGCCCTTTTCCCCAGGATAATGAACTGTGACAATTTTATTTAATTTTAAGCAATTTCTGATTCATTAACCCCAATTTTTAACCCTTCCCATTCCAAATATAATAATGATAGAAAATACCTTTATTTTAAGCAATTTTTACTTGATTAACCTGAATTTTTAACCCTTCCCTCCTCAGATGTAATAATTTCAGAAATTAGATTTATTTTAAGCAATTTTTGCTTAATTAACCTCAACTTTTAACCCTTTCCTCCCCAAATATAATAATGATAGAAAATACCTTTATTTTAATTAATTTTTCCTTGATTAACCACAACTTTTAACCCTTCCGAGACGTTATAATTTCAGAAAATTGGATTTATTTTATGTGTTTTTCGCTCGATTAACCCGAATTTTTAACCCTTCCCACCCCAAATATAATAATTATAGAAAATACCTTTAATTTAAGCAATTTTTGCTTGATTCACCACAACTTTTAACCCTTCCCAGACGTTATAATTTCAGAAAATTGGATTTATTTTATGCGATTTTTGCTCGATTAACCTCAATTTTTAACCCTTCCCAGCCCAAATATAATAATGATAGAAAATACCTTTATTTTAATTAATTTTTCCTTGATTAACCTCAACTTTTAACCCTTCCCAGACGTTATAATTCCAGAAAATTGATTTATTTCATGTGATTTTTGCTTGATTAACCTCAACTTTTAACCCTTCCCTCCCCAAATGTAATAATTTCAGAAATTGGATTTATTTTAAGCAATTTTTGCTTGATTTACCTCAACTTTTAACCCTTCCCAGACGTTATAATTTCAGAAAATTGGATTTATTTCATGTGATTTTTGCTTAATTCATTTCAACTTTTAACCCTTCCTTCCCCAAATGTAATGATTACAAAAAATGGATTTATTTTAAGTAATTTTTGCTTGATTTACCTCAACTTTTAACCCTTCCCAGACGTTATAATTTCAGAAAATTGGATTTATTTTAATTAATTTTTGCTTGATTTACCTCAACTTTTAACCCTTCCCACCCCAAATATAATAATGATAGAAAATACCTTTATTTTAGTCAATTTTTGCTTGATTAACCTCAACTTTTAACCCTTCCCAGACGTTATAATTTCATAAAATTGGATTTATTTTATGCGATTTTTGCTTGATTAACCTCAATTTTTAACCCTTCCCACCCCAAATATAATAACGATAGAAAATACCTTTATTTTAGTCAATTTTTGCTTGATTAACCACAACTTTTAACCCGTCCCAGACATTATAATTTCAGAAAATTGGATTTATTTTAATTAATTTTTGCTTGATTAACCACAACTTTTAACCCTTTTCTCCCCAGATGTAATAATTCCAGAAACTTGATTTATTTTATGTGATTTTTGCTTAATTAACCCGAATTTTTGACCCTTCCCAGACGTTATAATTTCAGAAAATTGAATTTATTTCATGCGTTTTTTGCTGGATTAACCTCAACTTTTAACCCTTCCGTCCCTAGATGTCATAATTTCAGAAATTGGATTTATTTTAAGCAATTTTTGCTGGATTTACCTCAACTTTTAACCCTTCCCAGACATTTTAGTTTCAGAAAATTGGATTTATTTTATGTGTTTTTTGCTCGATTAACCTCAATTTTTAACCCTTCCCTCCCCAGATGTAATAATTTCAGAAATTGGATTTATTTTAAGTAATTTTTGCTTGATTTACCTCAACTTTTAACCCTTCCCAGACGTTATAATCTCAGAAAATTGAATTTATTTCATGTGTTTTTTGCTCGATTAACCTGAATTTTTAACCCTTCCTTCCCCAAATGTAATGATTACAAAAAATAGATTTATTTTATGTGATTTTTGCTTAATTAACCCGAATTTTTAACCCTTCCCAGACGTTATAATATCAGAAAATTGAATTTATTTTGTGTTTTTTGCTCGATTAACCTCAATTTTTAACCCTTTTCTCCCCAGATTACAGCCAGACGGCCACCCAAAGGTACGAACCCCCCTCCCCTCATTTCCCCACCCTAAAATTCTCTTATTTAGGAATTTTTTAAATTAAATTTATTTTATTTTTGTGCTCAGTTACGGCGCCTACCCCGCCCCCCCCGGGCAGAGCTACTCGCAGGGGGGGGGGCAGAGCTACGGCCAGCAGAGCTACGGAGGGTACGGACAGAGCTCGGACACGGGGTACGGACAGGGGGGGTACAGCTCCTCCTACCAACAGAGCCAGAGCGGTGAGTGAAGATAAAAATGTAAAAAATATCAAAAAAATGAAAATATTCACAAAAATCCCCGTGTTTGTATCATATTGTATCCCAAAACTGAGTCCCAAAGTGCCCCAAGGACACGGGCTACGGACAGGGGGGGTACAGCTCCTCCTACCAACAGAGCCAGAGCGGTGAGTGAGGGGGAAAATGTAAAAAAATGTAAAATTATTAATGAAAATTGCAAAAATCCCCGTGTTTGTATCACATCGTATGCAAAATCGGTGGTTTTGTACCTTAAATCGGCAATTTTAGACCCAAAATGGATCCAAAAGTGACTCAGAGCTGTCCTAGAACGGCCTGGGTAGAGCCCAGTAAATCAGCCCAAAATCCCCAAAAATTTCCCCCAAAAATTCCTCAAAAATTCCCAAAAATCTCAATTTTTCATGCCCAAAAATTTCCAAAAATCTCCATTTTTCATGCCCAAAAAATCCCACAAAAATTCCCAAAAATCTCAATTTTTCATGCCCAAAAATTCCCCCAAAAATTCCCAAAAATCTCAAATTTTTCGCGCCTAAAATTCCAGAAAAATCCCCACCTTTTTATCCCTTTATGCCCAAAATTGGCACTTTTGGACCCAAACCTGAGCCCCCAAAAGTGCCCCAAGGACACGGGGTACGGACAGGGGGGGTACAGCTCCTCCTACCAACAGAGCCAGAGCGGTGAGTGAGGAGAAAAATGTAAAAAATAGCAAAAAATCAAAATATTCACAAAAATCCCCGTGTTTGTATCATGTTGTACCCCAAAACTGAGCCCCAAGGACACGGGGTACGGACAGGGGGGGTACAGCTCCTCCTACCAACAGAGCCAGAGCGGTGAGTGACACTGAAAATATCAAAAATACCAAATTATTAATGAAAATAGCAAAAATCCCCGTGTTTATATCATATTGTATTGAATTGTGAGCCCCCAAAGTGCCCCAAGGACACGGGGTACGGACAGAGCTCGGACACTGGGTACGGACAGGGGGGGTACAGCTCCTCCTACCAACAGAGCCAGAGCGGTGAGTAAAGAGAAAAATGTAAAAAATGTAAAATAATTCATGAAAATAGCAAAAATCCCCGTGGTTGTATCACGTTGTACCCAAAATCGGCAATTTTGGACCCAAAACTGACTCAAAAGTGATCCCAGAACGGCCTGGGTAGAGCCCAGTAAATCAGCCCAAAATCCCCAAAATTTCCCAAAAATCTCTATTTTTTGAGTCCAATAAATTCCCCTAAAATTCCCAAAATTCTCAATTTTTCGAGCCCAAAAATTCCCCAAAAATTCCCAAAAATCTCAGTTTTTTGAGACCAAAAATCCCTAAAAATTCCACAAAAATTCCCAAAAATCTCAGTTTTTCATGCCCAAAAATTCCCCAAAAAATTCCCAAAAAATTCCCAAAAAATTCCCCAAAAATTCCAAAAAAATTCCCAAAAAATTCCTCAAAAATTCCCAAAAATCTCAAATTTTCATGCCCAAAAAATCCCACAAAAATTCCCAAAAATCTCAATTTTTTATGCCTAAAAATTCCCAAAAATCTCCTATTTTTCATGCCCAAAAATTTCCCAAAAATATCAAATTTTTCATGCCCAAAATTCCAGAAAAATCCCCACCTTTCTATCCCTTTATACCCAAAATTGGCTCCTTTGGACCCAAACCTGAGCCCCAAAGGTGCCCCAAGGACACGGGGTACGGCCAGGGGGGGTACAGCTCCTCCTACCAACAGAGCCAGAGCGGTGAGTGAGGGGAAAAATATAAAAAATATAAAATAATTCATGAAAATTGCAAAAATCCCCGTGTTTGTATCATATTGTACCCCAAAACTGAGTCCCAAAGTGCCCCAAGGACACGGGGTACGGACAGGGGGGGTACAGCTCCTCCTACCAACAGAGCCAGAGCGGTGAGTGAGGAGAAAAATGTAAAAAATATAAAAAAAATCAAAATATTCACAAAAATCCCCGTGGTTGTATCACATCGTATGCAAAATCGGTGATTTCGCACCTTAAATCGGTAATTTTGGACCCAAAAGTGACTCAAAACTGATCCCAGAGCTGCCTGGGCAGAGCCCAGTAAATCAGCCCAAAATGCCCAAAAATTCCCCCCAAAAATTCGCAAAAAATCTCAAATTTTGAGCCCAAAAATTCCCCAAAAAATTCCTAATAATCTCAGTTTTTCATGCCCAAAAAATTCCCAAAAATTCCCAAAAATTGCCCCCAAAATTCCCAAAAATCTCAATTTTTCATGCCCAAAAAATTCCCCCAAAAATTCCCAAAAATCTCAATTTTTCATGCCCAAAATCCCAGAAAATCCCCCAAATCCCGTCCTTGTCTCCCATTGTATTGAAATGTGAGCCCCAAAAGTGCCCCAAGGACACGGGGTACGGACAGGGGGGGTACAGCTCCTCCTACCAACAGAGCCAGAGCGGTGAGTGAGGATAAAAATATAAAAAAAATTAAATTATTCACAAAAAACCCCATGTTTGTATCACGTTGTATTGAAATGTGAGCCCCAAAAGTGCCCCAAGGACACGGGGTACGGTCAGGGGGGGTACAGCTCCTCCTACCAACAGAGCCAGAGCGGTGAGTGAGGGCAAAAATACAAAAAAAATTAAATTATTCACAAAAAACCCCATGTTTGTATCACATTGTACCCCAAAACTGAGTCCCAAAGTGCCCCAAGGACACGGGGTACGGACAGGGGGGGTACAGCTCCTCCTACCAACAGAGCCAGAGCGGTGAGTGACACAAAAAATATCAAAAAAATTAAATTATTCACAAAAATCCCCGTGGTTGTATCACATCGTATGCAAAATCGGTGGTTTCATAGTTTAAATCGGCAATTTTGGACCCAAAATGGATCCAAAACTGATCCTAGAACGGCCTGGGTAGAGTCCAGTAAATCAGCCCAAAATCCCTAAAAATTCCCCAAAAATTTCCCCAAATCTCAGTTTTTTATGCCCAAAAATTCCCCAAAAATTCCCAAAAAATTCCCAAAAAATTCCCAAAAAATTCCAAAAAAATTCCCAAAAAATCCCTCAAAAATTCCTAAAAATCTCAATTTTTCATGCCCAAAAAATTCCACAAAAATTCCAAAAAATCTCCATTTTTCATGGCCAAGAAATTCCCCAAAAATCTGAATTTTTCATGGCCAAGAATTCCCCAAAAATTCCAAATTTTTCATGCCCAAAAAATTCCCTAAAAATTCTCAAAAATCTCAATTTTTCACGCCCAAAAAATTCCCCAAAATTCCCCAAAAAATTCCGAAAAATCTCAAATTTTCATGCCCAAAAAATTCCACAAAAATTCCCAAAAATCTCATTTTTTCGTGCCCAAAAAATTCCCAAGATCTCAAATTTTTCATGCCCAAAATTCCAGAAAAATCCCCATCCTTGTCTTCCATTGGACCCAAAATTGGCACTTTTGGACCCAAACCTGAGCCCCAAAAATGCCCCAAGGACACGGGGTACGGACAGGGGGGGTACAGCTCCTCCTACCAACAGAGCCAGAGCGGTGAGTGACACTGAAAATATCAAAAATAGCAAAAAAATCAAAATATTCACAAAAATCCCCGTGTTTGTATCATATTGTACCTTAAATCGGCAATTTTAGACCCAAAATGGACCCAAAATGGATCCAAAACTGACTCAAAAGTGATCCCAGACCTGCCTGGGTAGAGCCCAGTAAATGAGCCCAAAATGCCCAAAAATTCCCCCCAAAAATTCCCAAAAATCTCAATTTTTCATGCCCAAAAATCCCCCAAAAATTCCCAAAAAATTCCCCAAAAATTCCCAAAAATCTCAATTTTTTATGCCCCAAAAATTCTCAAAAAATTCCCAACAATTTCCAAAAAAATTCCCAAAAAATTCCCCAAAGTCTCAATTTTTCATGCCCAAAAAATTCCACAAAAATTCCACAAAAATTCCCAAAAATCTCAATTTTTCATGCCCAAAAAATTCCACAAAAATTCCCAAAAATCTCAATTTTTCATGCCTAAAAATTCCCAAAAAATTCCCCAAAATCTCAATTTTTCATGCCAAAAAATTCCCGAAAAAAAATTCCAAAATCTCAATTTTTCATGCCCAAAAATTCCCCAAAAATTCCCCAAAATCTCAATTTTTCATGCCCAAAAATTCCCCAAAAAATTCCCCAAAATCTCAATTTTTCATGCTAAAAAATTCCCCAAAAAATTCCCAAAAATGTCAATTTTTCATGCCCAAAAATTCCCAAGTAATTCCCAAAGATCTTAATTTTCCATGCCCCAAATCCCCAAAAATTCCCAAAAAATTCCCCAAAAATTCCCAAAAATCTCAAATTTCCATGCCCAAAAATTCCCCAAAAATTCCCAAAAATCTCAATTTTTCGATCCCAAAATTCCAGAAAAATTGATGAAAATCCCCAAAATTCCCATCTTTTGAATTGCTTCCCGATTTCCCTGTCCTTCCCCCCAAATTTCCCCTTTTTTTTTTTCCCTGTTATTCCTCCTGCTTTCCCTTATTTCCCCCATGTAAACTCCCCATTAATTAGCGCTAATTAACCATTAATTATTAATTATTGCAGGTTATTCAGCGCCGGCGGCTCCTCCCTCCTACGGCTCCGGCGGTTTCGGTTCCGGGCAGAGCTCCCAGGGCAGCTACGGCCAAACTTCATCTTATCCTGGTTATTCCCAGCCCCCTGCGGCCGCCTCCGCCTCGGGAAGGTAATTAATTAACTCATTAATTAGTAATTAGTAGTTATGGATTGGTTTTGGGAGGTTAAAGCCCAAATTAGTGACCCCAAACCCATCCCAGTCATTCCCAATAACACCAAACCTCTTCTTATCCTGGCTATTCCCAGCCCCCTGCGGCCGCCTCTGCCTCGGGAAGGTAATTAATTAGTTAATTAATTGTTAATTAGTAATTATGGATTGGTTTTGGGAAGTTAAAGCCCAAATTAGTGACCCCAAACCCCTCCCCAGTCACTGCAGGGACCCCAAACTTCATCTTATCCTGGTTATTCCCAGCCCCTGCAGCCTTGGGAAGGTGATTAATTAACTAATTAGTAATAATTAATAGTTATTAGTGATTATTGTTAATAAAAATCCAAAATTGGGAACCCAAACCCCATCCTAGTCATTCCCAGTAACACCAAACCTCCTCCTACCCTGGTTATTCCCAGCCCCTGCAGCTTTGGGAAGGTGATTAATTAACTCATTAATTAGTAATTAGTAATTATGGATTGGTTTTGGGAAGTTAAAGCCCAAATTAGTGACCCCAAACCCACCCCAGTCACTGCAGTGACCCCAAACTTCATCTTATCCTGGTTATTCCCAGCCCTCTGTGGCCTCAGGAAGGTGATTAATTAACTAATTAGTGATTAATTAATAGTTATTAGTGATTATTGTTAGTAAAAATCCCAAATTGGGTACCCAAACCTCATCCCAGTCATTCCCAGTAACACCAAACCTCCTCCTATCCTGGTTATTCCCAGCCCCTGTGGCTTTGGGAAGGTGATTAGTTAATTAATTAATTAGTAATTAATAGTTATTAGTGGTTATTGTTAATAAAAATCCCATATTGGGAACCCAAACCCGCCAGAGTCATTCCCAGTAATGCCAAAGCTCCTCCTATCCTGGTTATTCCCAGCCCCTGCAGCCTCAGCAAGGTGATTAATTAACTAATTAGTAATTAATTAATAGTTATTAGTGATTATTGTTAATAAAAATCCTTAATTGGGAACCCAAACCTCACCCCAGTCATTCCCAGTAACACCAAACCTCCTCCTGTCCTGGTTATTCCCAGCCCCTGCAGCCTTGGAAGGTGATTAATTAATTAATTAATTGTTAATTGGTAATTATGGATAGGTTTTGGGAAGTTAAAGCCGAAATCAGTGACCCCAAACCCACCCCAGTCACTGCAGTGACCCCAAACTTCATCTTATCCTGGTTATTCCCAGCCCCTGCAGCCTTGGGAAGGTGATTAACTAATTAATTAATTAGTAATTAGTAATTATGATGGGTTTTGGGAAGTTAAAGCCCAAATTAGTGACCCCAAACCCACCCCAGTCATTCCCAGTAATGCCAAACCTCATCTTACCCTGGTTATTCCCAGCCCCTGTGGCCTTAGGAAGGTGATTAATTAACTAATTAGTAATTAATTAGTAATTATGGATTGGTTTTGGGAAGTTAAAGCCCAAATTAGTGACCCCAAACCCACCCCAGTCACTGCAGTGACCCCAAAGCTCTTCCTGTCCTGGTTATTCCCAGCCCCTGTGGCCTCAGCAAGGTGATTAATTAACTAATTAGTAATTAATTAATAGTTATTAGTGATTATTGTTAATAAAAATCCCAAATTAGTGACCCCAAATCCCACCCCAGTCATTCCCAGAGCTCCCCAGCAGCTGCCTGGGCCTCTCACAGGCGGTAATTATGAACTCATTAATTAGGGATTATTAATGAATTATTAATTTTTTATTGCCGGGGTTTTGTGGGTGAATTCCAGGTGGGTTTGGGCCAAATTGGGGAGATTTTTGGGGGGAACTTTGCTCAAATTTTGGGCGGTTTAGGGTGAAATTCTGATTTTTTTTGGATAAATTCCAGAGGTTTTTTTTTGGAAAATTTCAGGTGTTTTCTGGGAAAATTCTGGATATTTTTGGGATAAATTCCAGGTTTTTTCTGGGTCAAATTCTGCGTATTTTTTGGGTGAATTCTGGTTGTTTTTAGGGTCAAATTCTGGTTATTTTTTCAGGAAATTCTAGGTGGTTTTTGCGTGATTTTTATGTGGTTTTCGCTCAAATTCTGGGTGGTTTTTTGGGTCAAATTCTGCTTATTATTTGGGAGAATTGCAAGTGTTTTTCGGGTCAAATTCTGCGTGTTTTTGTCAAGTTCTGTGTATTTTTTGGGTGATTTTTATGTCGTTTTTGCTCAAATTCTGGGTGTTTTTTTGGGTGAAAGTCCTGTTATTTTTAGGGTAAATTCCAGGGGGTTTTGGGATCAAATTCTGGTTGTTTTTTGGATAAATTCAAGGTATTTTTTGGGAAATTTCCAGGTGTTTTCTGGGTCAAATTCTGCGTGTTTTTTGGTCAAATTCTGGGTGTTTTTTTTGGGTCAAATTCTGTTTATTTTTAAGATAAATTCCTGGTGCTTTTGGGTGAAATTCTGCTTATCTTTTGAGTGAATTCCAGCTTTTATTTAGGTCAAATTCTGGATTTTTCAACTGTTTTTTGGGTGAAATTCCAGCAGTTTTTCACACAAATTTTTACAATTCCCCCCTGTTTCTTGCCCAAATCCCACTTTTCCTCCCCAACTCCCCCTTTTTCCCCCAAATCCCCATTTTTCACCAAAATTCCCTTTTTCCCCCCCAGTTATGGCAGAGGAAATTTCAGGTGTTTTCTGGGTGGCTTTTATGTGGTTTTTGCTCAAATTCTGGGTGGTTTTTTGGGTGAATTTCAGGTTATTTTTAGGATAAATTCCAGGTGTTTTTTGGGAAATTTCCAGGTGTTTTCTGGGTCAAATTCTGGTTATTTTTTGGGAAAATTCCAGGTGTTTTTGGAAAAATTCCAGGTATTTTTTGGGGCAAATTCTGCGTATTTTTTGGGAGAATTCCAAGTGTTTTTTGGGTCAAATTGTGGTTATTTTTTGGATAAATTCGAGGTGTTTTTTGGGTGAATTCCAGGTGTGTTTGGGGTGATTTTTATGTGGTTTCTGCTCAAATTCTGGGTGGTTTTTTGGGTCAAATTCTGTTTATTTTTTGGATAAATTCCAGGTGTTTTTTGGGTGAATTCTGGTTGTTTATGGGGTCAAATTCGGGTTATTTTTTGGGAAATTTCCAGGTGTTTTTTGGGTGATTTTGATGTGGTTTCTGCTCAAATTCTGAGTGTTTTTTTTGGGTCAAATTCTCTTTATTTTTTGGGTGAATTCCAGGTGGTTTTGGGTGAAATTCTGTTTATTTTTTGGGTGAATTCCAGCTTTTATTTGGGTCAAATTCTGGATTTTTTGGGGTAAAATTCCAGGTGTTTTCTGGGTCAAATTCTGGTTATTTTTTTGATAAATTCCAGGTGGTTTTGGATCAAATTCTCGTTATTTTTTGGATAAATTCCAGGTGCTTTTTGGGAAATTTCAGGTGTTTTCTGGGTTAAATTCTGTCTGTTTTTTTGTCAAATTCTGTGTATTTTTTGGGGTGATTTTTATGTGGTTTTTGCTCAAATTCTGGATGTTTTTTTGGGTCAAATTCTGTTCATTCTTTGGATGAATTTACGGTTATTTTTAGGGTAAATTCCAGGTGGTTTTGGGTGAAATTCTGGTTATTTTTTGAGTGAACTCCAGCTTTTATTCTTGTTATTTTTGAGCTAATTCCCAGTGGTTTTCACTCAAGTTCTGGGTGGTTGTTTGGGTCAAATTCTGTTTATTTTTTGAATTTCTGGTTATTTTTAGGGTAAATTCCAGGTGGTTTTGGGTGAAATTCTGGTGTGTTTTGGGTGAAATTCTATTTATTTTTTGGGTGAATTTGAGATTATTTTTAGAGTAAATTCCAGGTGGTTTTGGGTGAATTTCTGGTTATTTTTTGAGCGAATTTTAGTTGTTTTTTGGGTGAATTTTAGGTGGTTTTGGGTGAAATTCTGGTTATTTTTTGGGTAAATTTTAGCTGTTTTTGGGGTGAAATTCCAGCTGTTTTTTGGGTGAAATTCCAGTGGTTTTTCACACAAATTTTTACAATTCCCCCCCTATTTCTTGCCCATCTCCCCCTTTTCCCCCAAATCCCCCTTTTCCCCCCAAAATCCCCATTTTTAACCAAAATTCCCTTTTCCCCCCAGTTATGGCAGCGGAAATTTCAGGTCTCTTTTGGGTGAATTCTGGGTGGTTTTTGGGTGAAATTCTTCTTATTTTTCAGTTAATTCCAAGTGGTTTTTGGGTCAAATTCTGGTTATTTTTTGGGTAAATTCCAGGTGTTTTCTGGGTCAAATTCTGGTTATTTTTTGGATAAATTCCAGGTATTTTTTGGGTGAATTCTGGTTGTTTTGGGGGTCAAATTCTGGATATTTTTTAGGTAAATTCCAGGTGTTTTTTCGGTCAAATTCTGCGTGTTTTTTGGTTGATTCTGATGTGTTTTTTTAGGTGAATTTGACATTATTTTTAGGGTAAGTTCCAGGTGGTTTTGGGTGACATTCTGCTTATCTTTTGAGTGAATTCCGGCTTTTATTTAGGTCAAATTCTGAATTTTTCAGCTGCTTTTTGGCTGAAATTCCAGCGGTTTTTCACACAAATTTTTACAATTCCCCCCCTGTTTCTTGCCCAAATCCCACTTTTCCTCCCCAGCTCCCCATTTTTCCCCCCAAATCCCCCTTTTTCCCCAAAATCTCCCATTTTTAACCAAAATTCCATTTTTTTATCCCCAGTTATGGCAGCAGAAATTCCAGGTGTTTTTTGGGTGGAGTTCAGGTGTTTTCTGGGTGACTTTTATGTGGTTTTTGCTCAAATTCTGGGTGGTTTTTTGGGTGAATTTCAGGTTGTTTTTAGGATAAATTCCAGGTGTTTTTTGAGAAATTTCCAGGTGTTTTCTGGGTCAAATTCTGGTTATTTTTTGGATAAATTCCAGGTGTTTTTTGGGTGAATTCTGATTGTTTTTGGGGTCAAATTCAGGTTATTTTTTCGGAAAATTCCAGGTGTTTTTGGAAAAACTCCAGGTATTTTTTGGGTCAAATTCTGCGTATTTTTTGGGAGAATTCCAAGTGTTTTCTGGGGCAAATTCTGTGTGTTTTTTGTCAAATTCCAGGTGTTTTTTGGGTGATTTTTATGTGGTTTTTGCTCAAATTCTGGGTGGTTTTTTGGGTCAAATTCTATTTATTTTTTAGGTGAATTTCTGGTTATTTTTTGGGTAAATTCCAGGTGGTTTTGGGTGAAATTCTGGTTATTTTTTGCGTGAATTCCAGCTTTTATTTGGGTCAAATTCAGGATTTTTCGGGGTAAAATTCTAGCTGTTTTTTAGTAAATTGCAGCTGCTTTTTGGGTGAAATTCCAGGTGTTTTTTGGGAAATTTCCAGGTATGTTCTGGGTCGAATTCTGGTTATTTTTTGGGTAAATTCCAGGTGTTTTTTGGGTGAATTCTGGTTGTTTTTGGGGTCAAATTATGGTTATTTTTTGGGTAAATTCCAGGTGTTTTTTGGGTCAAATTCTGCGTGTTTTTTGGTTGATTCTGATGTGGTTTTTTGGGTGAATTTTAGGTTATATTTAGGGTAAATTCCAGGTGGTTTTGGGTGAAATTCTGGTTATCTTTTGAGTGAATTCCAGCTTTTATTTAGGTAATATTCTGAATTTTTTCAACAGTTTTTTGGGTAAAATTCCAGCGGATTTTCACACAAATTTTTACAATTCCCCCCCTATTTCTTGCCCATCTCCCCCTTTTCCCCCCAAATCCCCATTTTTCCCCCAAATCTCCCATTTTTAACCAAAATCTCCCTTTTCCCCCCAGTTATGGCAGCGGAAATTTCAGGTCTCTTTTGGGTGAATTCTGGGTGGTTTTTGGGTGAAATTCTTGTTATTTTTCAGTTAATTCCAAGTGGTTTTTGGGTTAAATTCTGGATATTTTTTGGGAAATTTCCAGGTGTTTTCTGGGTCAAATTCTCTTTATTTTTTGGATGAATTATGGTTATTTTTAGGGTGTATTCTAGATGCTTTTGGGTGAAATTCTGGTTATTTTTTGAGTGATTTTTAGCTGTTTTTTGGGTGAAATTCCAGCTGTTTTGGGTGAAATTCTGGTTATTTTTTGAGTGAATTTTAGTTGTTTTTTGGGTGAATTTTAGGTGGTTTTGGGTGAAATTCTGGTTATTTTTTGGGTAAATTCCAGGTGTTTTTTGGGTGAAATTCCAGCTGTTTTGGGTGAAATTCTGATTATTTTTTGGGTAAATTCCAGCTGTTTTTTGGGTGAATTTTAGGTGGTTTTGGGTGAAATTCTGGTTATTTTTAGGGTAAATTGCAGCTGTTTTTTGGGTGAAATTTCAGCTGTTTTGGGTGAAATTCTGGTTATTTTTGCAGTGAATTTTAGTTGTTTTTTGGGTGAATTTTAGGTGGTTTTGGGTGAAATTCTGGTTATTTTTTGGGTGAATTCCAACGGATTTTTGGGTGAAATTCCAGCTGTTTTGGATGAAATTCTGGTTATTTTTTGGGTAAAATTTCAGCTGTTTTTTGGATATTTCCAGGTGTTTTCTGGGTCAAATTCTGCGTGTTTTTTGGGTGATTTTTATGTGGTTTTTGCTCAAATTCTGGTTGCTTGTTTGGGTCAAATTCTGTTTATTTTTTGGGTCAAATTCAGTTTATTTTTTGGGTAAATTTCTGGTGGTTTTGGGTGAAATTTTGATTATTTTTTGAGTGAATTGTGGCTTTTATTTGGGTCAAATTCTGGGTTTTTCGGGGTAAAATCTCAGCTGTTTTTTGGTAAATTCCAGGTGTTTTTTGGGAAATTTCCAGGTGTTATCTGGGTGAAATTCTGGTTATTTTTTGGATAAATTCCAGGTGTTTTTTGGGAAATTTCCAGGTGTTTTCTGGGTCAAATTCTGCGTGTTTTTTGCTCAAATTCTTGGTGGTTTTTTGGGTCAAATTCTCTTTATTTTTAGGGTAAATTTCTGGTGCTTTTGGGTGAAATTCTGTTTATTTTTTGAGTGAATTCCGGCTTTTATTTGGGTCAAATTCTGGATTTTTTGGGTGAAATTCCAGCGGATTTTCACACAAATTTTTACAATTCCCCCCTATTTCTTGCCCATCTCCCCCTTTTTCCCCCCAACTCCCCATTTTTCCCCCAAATCCCCATTTTTAAACCAAAATCTCCCTTTTGTCCCCAGTTACGGCGGCGGCTCCGGCAGCTCCAGCTACGGCCAAGCCCCGAGCGGGGGCTACAACCAAACCCAGGGCGGGGGCTACGGCCAGGGGGGCTACGGCCAACAGGGCTCCTACAGCGCCCCCAGCTACAGCCAGCAGGGCCAGTACAGCTCCGGGGGATGTGAGTGATGTTCCACAAAAAAATTGGAATTTTTGGGGTGAAATTTGGGTGAAATTTGGGGATTTTGGGCAAAATCGCGGCTGAAATCGCCTGAAATTTGGGGATTTTGGGGTGGAATTAAAGGATTTGGGATGGGAACAGTCGTTCTACAATCCCACCCAAATCACATCTGGGATGGGAGTGACATTCCAAAAAAAATCCGGGAATTTTGGGTGAAATTTGGGAATTTTGGGCAAAATCGGGAGCGTTTTGTGTGAAATCGGGACTGAAATCGGTCAAATTTTGTGTGAAATTGGCTCGGTTTTAAGGGAATTTTGGGGTGTAGTCGTTCTACAACCTCACCCAAATCATATCTGGGATGCGAGTGGAATTCCAGAAAAAATTTGGGAATTTTTTGGGGCGAAATTTGGGGATTTTTGGGGTGAAATTTGGGGATTTTGCGCAAAATCGCGGGTGAAATCGGCTGTAATTTGGGATTTGGGATGGGAACAGGGTCCTACAACGCCCCCAGCTACAGCCAGCAGGGCCAGTACAGCTCCGGGGGGATGTGAGTGGAATTTCACAAAAAAATTGGGAATTTTTGGGGTGAAATTTGGGGATTTTGGGCAAAATCGGGAGCGTTTTGTGTGAAATCGCGGCTGAAATCGGCTGAAGTTTTATGGGAAATTGGCTCAGTTTTAAGAGAATTTGGGGTGTAGTCGTCCTGCAATTCCCTCCAAATCACATCTGGATGGGAGTGACGTTCCACAAAAAAATTGGGAATTTTTGAGGTGAAATTTGGGGATTTTGGGACAAAATTTGTGGATTTTGCGCGAAATCGCGGCTGAAATTGCTGAAATTTGGGGATTTGGGATGGGAACAGGGGTCCTACAGCGCCCCCAGCTACAGCCAGCAGGGCCAGTACAGCTCCGGGGATGTGAGTGGAATTCCAGAAAAAAATTGGGAATTTTTGGGGCGAAATTTGGGGATTTGAGCAAAATCGGGACTGAAATCGGACAAATTTTGTGTAAAATTTGGGGCTACGGCCAACAGGGCTCCTACAGCGCCCCCAGCTACAGCCAGCAGGGCCAGTACAGCTCCGGGGGATGTGAGTGACATTCCTGAAAAAATTGGGAATTTTTGGGGCGAAATTTGGGGATTTTGGGCAAAATCGGAGCGTTTTGTGTGAAATCGCGGCTGAAATCGGACAAATTTTGTGTGAAATTGGCTCCATTTTAAGGAATTTGGGGTGTAGTCGTCCTACAACCTTACCCAAATCATATTTGGGATGTGAGTGAATTCCAAAAAAAATTGGAATTTTTGGGCCAAATTTGGGGCGAAATTTGGGGATTTTGGGCAAAATCGGGACTGAAATCGGCTGAAATTTTGTATGAAATTGGCTCAATTTAAGGGAATTCGGGCGTAGTCGTCCTACAATCCTACCCAAATCACACCTGGGATGGAGTGGAATTCCAAAAAAAATTGGGAAATTTGGGGCGAAATTTGGGGATTTTCTGGCAAAATCGCGGCTGAAATCGGCTGAAATTTGGGGGACTTTGGGGGATTTTTGGGTGGAACAGGGCTCCTACAGCGCCCCCAGCTACAGCCAGCAGGGCCAGTACAGCTCCGGGGGATGTGAGTGAGATTCCTGAAAAAATTGGAATTTTTTGGGGTGAAATTTGGGAATTTGGGCAAAATCGCGGCTGAAATTGCTCAATTTTTGTGGGAAATCGGCTCAGTTTTAGAGGAATTATGGGGGAATTGATGGATGGTCATCCTAAACAACCCACCCAAATCGTATTTGGGATGGGAGTGACATTCCAAAAAAATTTGGGAATTTTGGGGTGAAATTTGGGATTTTGGGCAAAATCGCGGCTGAAATCGACAAATTTTGTGTGAAATTGGCTCAGTTTTAGGGGAATTTGGGGTAGAATTGAGGGATTTGGGTTGGGAACAGTCGTCCTGCAACCCCACCCAAATCACATCTGGGAAGGGAGTGGAATTCCAAAAAAAATTTGAGAATTTTTGGGGTGAAATTTGGGGATTTGGGCAAAATCGTGGCTGAAATCGGTCAAATTTTGTGTGAAATTTGGGGATTTTTGGGTGGAACAGGGCTCCTACAGCGCCCCCAGCTACAGCCAGCAGGGCCAGTACAGCTCCGGGGATGTGAGTGACGTTCCTGAAAAAAATTGGGAATTTTTGGGGCCAAATTTGGGGATTTTGGGCAAAATCGCGGCTGAGATCAGACAAATTTTGTGTGAAATTGGCTCCATTTTAGGGGAAATTAAGGGTGGAATTGAGGAATTTGGGATGGGAACAGTCGCCCTACAACCCCACCCAAATCACATCTGGGATGGGAGTGGAATTCCAGAAAAAATTTGGGAATTTTTGGGGCGAAATTTGGGGATTTTGGGCAAGATCGGGAGTGTTTTGTGTGAAGTCGCGGCTGAAATCAGCTGAAATTTGTGTTAAATTTGGGGATTTTGGGGGGATTTGGGATGGGAACAGTCGTCCTACAACTCCACCCAAATGTGAGTGACATTCCAAAAAAAATTGGGAATTCTTTGGGACGAAATTTGGGATTTTGGGCAAAATCGCGGCTGAAATCGGCTGAAATTTTGTGTGAAATTTGGGGATTTTGGGATGGGAACAGGGGTCCTACAGCGCCCCCAGCTACAGCCAGCAGGGCCAGTACAGCTCCGGGGGATGTGAGTGACCTTCCACAAAAAAATTGGGAATTTTTGGGGCGAAATTTGGGGATTTTGGGCAAAATCGGGAGCATTTTGTGTGAAATCGCGCCTGAAATTGCTCAATTTTTGTGGGAAATTGGCTCAGTTTTAAGGGAATTTGGGATGTAGTTGTTCTACAACCTTACCCAAATCACATCTAGGATGGGAGTGGAATTCCAAAAAAAATTTGGGAATTTTGGGGCGAAATTTGGGGATTTTGGGGCGAAATTTGGGATTTGGAAAAATCGCGGCTGAAATCGGACAAATTTTGTGGAAATTGGCTCAGTTTTAAGGGAATTTGGGGTGTAGTCATCCTGCAATCCCCCTCAAATCACATCTGGGTGTGAGTGGAATTCCAAAAAAAGTTGGGAATTTTGGGGTTAAATTTGAGGATTTTGGGCAATTTGAGGATTTTGGGCAAAATTGCGGCTGAAATCGGACAAATTTTGTGTGAAATTTGGGGATTTTTGGGTGGAACAGGGGTCCTACAGCGCCCCCAGCTACAGCCAGCAGGGCCAGTACAGCTCCGGGGGATGTGAGTGACGTTCCACAAAAAAATTGGGAATTTTTGGGGCGAAATTTGGGGATTTTGGGCAAAATCGGGAGCGTTTTGTGTGAAATCGCGGCTGAAATCGGCTGAAATTTGGGGAATTTTTGGGGGGATTTGGGGTAGAATTGAGGGATTTAGGGGCCAACAGTCGTCCTACAACTCAACCCAAATGCGAGTGATATTCCAAAAAAAATTGGAATTTTTGGGGCGAAATTTGGGGATTTTGGGCAAAATCGCGGCTGAAATCGGCTGAAATTTGTGTGAAATTGGCTCAGTTTTAGGGGAATTTTGGGTGGAATTAAGGGACAGTCGTTCTACAGCTCCACCTAAATCATATATGGGCTGTGAGTGACATTCCAGAAAAAATTTGGGAATTTTTGGGGCGAAATTTGTGGATTTTGGGCAAAATCGCGGCTGAAATCGGACAAATTTTGTGTGAAATTGACTCAATTTTAGAGGAATTATGGGGGGAATTAAGGGACAGTCGTCCTACAACCCCACCCAAGTCACATCTGGGATGGGAGTGGAATTCCAAAAAAAATTGGGAATTTTTGGGGTGAAATTTGTGGATTTTGGGCAAAATCGCGGCTGAAATCGGACAAATTTTGTGTGAAATTGGATCCATTTTAGGGGAATTTGGGGCAGAATCCTCTTGGATTTGGGGCCACATTTAGGTCCAAAACCTCCAGATGTTTGCAAAAATTCCTATTTTTTCCCAATTTTCCCTAATTTTTCCTTTTTCTCCCCATTTTAGCCACCAGCTCTGGCAGGACGGGGGGTTTGGGGCTGGTTTGGGTCTGAAATTGCCCAATTTTTGCCCAATTTTTGCCCGATTTTTGCCCAATTTTTGACCGATTTTTGCGAAAATTCCCATTTTTTCCCAATTTTCCTAATTTTCCCTTTTTCTCCCCATTCCAGCCAACAGCTCCGGGCAGGACGGGGGGTTTGGGGCTGATTTGGGTCTGAAATTGCCCAATTTTTGCCCAATTTTTCCCCGATTTTTCCCCGATTTTCCCTCAAATTCCCATTTTTTCCCAATTTTCCCAATTTTCCCTAATTCCTGTGTTTTCTCCCCATTTTAGCCAACAGCTCCGGGCAGGACGGGGGCTTGGGGCTGATTTGGGGGCAGAATCCTCTTGGTTTTAAGGCCAAAAGTGCCCGATTTTTGCCCAATTTTTGCCCGATTTTTGCCCGATTTTTACCCAATTTTTCCCCAAAATTCCCAATTTTTCCCAATTTTCCCTAATTCCTGGTTTTTCTCCCATTCCAGCCAGCAGCTACGGGCAGGACGGGGGGTTTGGGGCTGATTTGGGTCTGAAATTGCCCAATTTTTTCCCAATTTTTGCCCGATTTTTCCCCAATTTTTGCCCAATTTTTACCCGATTTTTGCCCGATTTTTGCCGAATTTTTTCCCGATTTTCCCCCAAATTCCCATTTTTTTTAAATTTTCCTTAATTTTCCCTTTTTCTCCCCATTTTAGCCAGCAGCTCCGGGCAGGACGGGGGGTTTGGGGCTGATTTGGGGTTGATTTGGGCTGATTTGGGGTAGAATCTCCTTGGATTTGGGGCCACATTTGGGTCCAAAAAGCCGCGATTTTTGCGAAAATTCCCATTTTTTTAAATTTTCCCTAATTTTTCCTTTCTTTTCCATTTCTAGCCAACAGCCATGGGCTGGTCAGGGAAATTGGGGCTGATTTGGGGTTCATTTGGGCTGATTTGGGTCCGAAATTGCCCAATTTTTGCCCAATTTTTGCCCAATTTTCGCCCAATTTTCGCCCAATTTTTGCGAAAATTCCCATTTTTTTGAATTTTCCCTAACTCCTGTGTTTTCTCCCCATTTTAGCCACCAGCTACGGGCAGGACGGGGGGTTTGGGGTTCATTTGGGGCTGATTTGGGTCTGAAATTGCCAATTTTTGCCCGATTTTTGCCCAATTTTTCCCCCGATTTTTCCCCAATTTTTGCGAAAATTCCCAATTTTTTCCAATTTTCCCTAATCTTTCCTTTTTCTCCCCATTTTAGCCAACAGCTACGGGCAGGATGGGGAAATTGGGGCTGATTTGGGGTTCATTTGGGGCAAAATTCTTTAAATTTGGGGCCACATTTGGGTCCGAAAGTGCCCGATTTTTGCCGAAATTCCCAATTTTTGCCAATTTTTCCTAATTTTCCCTATTTTTTCTTTTTTCTCCCCATTTCCGTTCAACAGCTACGGGCAGGACGGGGGGTTTGGGGCTGATTTGGGTCTGAAATTGCCCAATTTTTACCCAATTTTTGCCCGATTTTTCCCCGATTTTTTGCCGAAATTCCTAATTTTTCCCATTTTTTTTTGGATTTTCCCTAATTTTCCTTTCTCTCCCCATTCCAGCCAGCAGCTACGGGCAGGACGGGGGGGTTTGGGCTTGGTCTGGGTCTGATTTTGGGCAGAATCTGCTCAGATTTGGGTCCGAAATTACCCAATTTTTACCCGATTTTTCCCCAATTTTTCCCTGATTTTTGCGAAAATTCCCTTTTTTTTTAAACTTTCTCTAATTTTCCCTTTCTCTCCCCATTTTAGCCAACAGCTCCGGGCAGGACGGGGGAATTGGGGCTGATTTGGGGTTCATTTGGGGCCACATTTGGGTCCGAAATTGCCCAATTTTTGCCCGGATTTTACCCAATTTTTTCCCCGATTTTTGCCAAAATTCCCATTTTTTCCCAATTTTCCCTAATTTTCCCTTTTTCTCCCCATTTTAGCCAGCAGCTACGGGCAGGACGGGGGGTTTGGGGCTGATTTGGGGTTCATTTGGGCTGATTTGGGTCCGAAATTGCCCGATTTTTGCCCGATTTTTACCCGATTTTTTCCAAAATTCCCATTTTTTCAGATTTTCCCTAATTCCTCTTTTCTTTCCCCATTCCAGCCAGCAGCTACGGGCAGGACGGGGGGTTTGGGCTTGGTCTGGGTCTGATTTGGGGCAGAATCTGCTCAGATTTGGGTCCGAAATTGCCCAATTTTTCCCCGATTTTTCCCCGATTTTCACAGAAATTCCCATTTTTTTCAAACTTTCCCTAATTCCTGTGTTTTCTCCCTATTCCAGCCAGCAGCTCCGGGCAGGACGGGGGGTTTGGGGCTGATTTGGGGCAGAACCTGCTCAGATTTGGGTTGAAAAATGCCTGATTTTTGCCCGATTTTTGCCCAATTTTCGCCCAAAATTCCCATTTTTTCCCAATTTTCCCTAATTCCTGGTTTTTCTCCCCATTTTAGCCAGCAGCTACGGGCAGGACGGGGGAATTGGGGCTGATTTGGGGCAGAACCTGCTCAGATTTGGGTCCGAAATTGCCGGATTTTTGCCCGATTTTCACCCGATTTTCGCAGAAATCCCCATTTTTTCCCAATTTTCCCTAATCTTTCTTTTCTTTCCCCATTTTAGCCAGCAGCTACGGGCAGGACGGGGCCTCGCTGGGCTCGGGGGGGTACCAGGACCCTCCCGGGGGGGGCTCCTACGGCTCCCAGGCCCCCCCCCGAGCGGAGCCGCGGCCGCGGCGCCTTCGGCTCCAACCGGGGCGGCTTCGAGCGCGGAAACCGAGGAAATCGGGGAACAGGGGAGCATCAATGGGGTGAGTGAGCTGAAAATGGAGGAATTGAACCCAAAATTGGTGTGGGAGGGGGGAGAAAATTTGGGGAAAAAAAGAGAGAAGGAAGTGTGAAAATTGGGGTAAAAATGAGGGAAAATTGGGGAGAGAAATGAGGAAAAAATGTGGGAGAAATTGAGAGAAAATGGGGAAAAAATGTGAGGAAAATTGGGAAGGAAATGGAAAAATGAGGGGGGAAATGAGGGAAAAGTGGGACGAGAATGAGGAAAAAATGGGGCAGAAATGTGGAAAAAATGGGGAAGAAATGGGAGAAAAAAATGGGGAGAAAACTGGAGGGAAAAATCAGGACAATGAGGGAAAGGTGGGGAGAAAATGGGGGAAAAGTTGTAGGAAAATAGAGGGAGAAATGGGGGAAAAAGAGGGAAAAATGAAGGAAAATGATATAAAATGGGGAGCAAATGGAGGAAAATTAGAGAGAAAATGGGGGAAAGTGCGGGAGAAATTTTCCATGGGGTGAGTGAGCCAAAAATGCAGGATTTCAGCCCAAAAATGGGCTCTGAGATATGGGAAAAGTGACCCAAAATCACAGGGATGGAGCCCAAAATGGGAATGGAGATAGGGGTGAAATGGGGAATTGGGGCGGCTTCGAGCGGGGAAACCGCGGGAACCGGGGAACCGGGGAGCATCCATGGGGTGAGTGAGCCAAATCACGGGAATTGAACCCAAAATGGGAATGGAATGGGGGAAAGGTGTAGCCAAAATCACAGGGATTGAATCGAAAATGAGAACAGGGATAGTGGGAATTGGGGCGGCTTCGAGCGCGGAAACCGCGGAAATCGGGGAAACCGCGGGGCATCAATGGGGTGAGTGAGCCAAAATCACGGGAATTCAGCCTAAAATGGGCGTGGGAGGGGGGAGAAAATTTGGGGAAAAAATTGGGGAAAAAAAGAGAGAAGGAAGTGGGAAAATTGGGGTAAAAATGAGGAAAAGTAGAGGAAAACGGGGGGAGAAATTGAGAAAAAATTGTGGGAAAATTGGGGAGAAAATGTGAGGAAAGTGGAGGAAAATTGGGAAGGAAATGGAAAAAAATGGTAGGAAAATGAGGGAAAAATGGGACGAGAATGAGGAAAAAAATGGGGAGACAAATTAGGAAAAAATGGGGGAAAATGGAAGAAAAATGTCAAGAGAAATGGGGAGAAAATGGGGTGAGTGAGCCCAAAATGCAGGAATTGAACTCAAAATGGGCACAAGGAAGGGGGGAAATGGGGAGAGAATGGGGCAAAAATTGGGAGTGAAAATGAGGAAAATTGGGGAGAAAATGGAGGAGAAATGTGGAAAAAATGGGGAGAAAAGTGGAGGAAAAATTCAGGAGAAATGGGGGAAAGGTGGAGGAAAAATTGTAGGAAAATGAGGGAAAATTGGGGAAAAGTTGTGGGAAAAAATGATAAAAAATGGGGAGCAAATGGAGAAAAATTAGAGAGAAAATGGGGAGAAATCTTCCATGGGGTGAGTGAGCCAAAAACACCCAAATTCTGCCCAAAATATGGGTGCCGAGATGGGGAGGGAATAGGGAGAGGATGGGGCGAAAATTGGGAGTAAAAATGAGGAAAATTGGGGAGAAAATGGGGAAGAAATGTGGGAAAAAATGGGGAAGGAAATGGGAAGAAATGAGGAAAAAATGGGGAGAAAAGTGGAGGAAAAAATTGGGAAAAATGGGGGAAAGGTGGGGGAAAAATTGTAGGAAAATGAGGGAAAATTGGGGAGAAAATGGGGGAAAAGTTGTAGGAAAATGGGGGAAAATAGAAGATAAAAATGAGGGAAAAATGATAAAAAATCAGGAGCAAATGGAGGAAAATTAGAGAGAAAATGGGGAAAGTGTGGGAGAAATGGGGAGAAACTTCCATGGGGTGAGTGAGCCGGAAATGCAGGAATTGAACCCAAAATGGGCACAAGGGAAGGGGAGAAATGGGAAGGAAGTGGGAGAAAAATTGGGGAAAAATTGGGGAAAAAAAAAGAGAAGAAAGTGTGAAAATTGGGGTAAAAATGAGGGAAAAATGAGGAGAAAATGTGGGAGAAAATGGGGAGAAAATGGGGAAAACAACAGGAAAATGAAGAAAAAATGAGGGAAAAAGTGGTTGGGAAATGAACGAGAAATTGGGGTAAAATGAGGGAAAATTGGGGAGAGAAATGAGGAAAAAAAAAGAAAAATTGGGAAGAAAGTGGAGGAAAAATGGGGAGAAAAAATTAAGGAAAGTTGTGGGAAAATATAGAAAAAAAAGATGGAAAAATGAGGGAGAAATAATGGGGAAATATTGTGGGAAAATGAGGAGAAAATGGGGAAAATTGGGGAGAAAACGTGAGAAAATTGGGAAGGAAATGGAAAAAAATGGTTGGAAAATGAGGGGGGAAATTAAGGAAAAAAGGGATGAGAATGAGGAAGAATTCAGAAAAAATGGGAGAGAAAATGGGGGAAAAAATTAGGAAAAAATGGGGGAAAATGGAAGAGAAATGGGTAAAAAATGGGGGACAAAATGGGGAAAAATTCTGGAAAAATGGGGAGAAAAATGAGGAAAAAAATGGGGGAAAATTGTCAGAAAACAGGGAAGAAATGGGAAAAA
Source organism: Zonotrichia albicollis (assembly GCF_047830755.1). Classification (NCBI taxonomy): domain Eukaryota; kingdom Metazoa; phylum Chordata; class Aves; order Passeriformes; family Passerellidae; genus Zonotrichia; species Zonotrichia albicollis. The sequence goes on from NC_133842.1 coordinate 1,145,033, forward strand.
AATAGTGGGAAAATGAAGGAAAATAGGGGAAAATGGAGAAGAAAAAATAAGGAAAATTTAGGGAAATTTGGAGGAAAATAAGGAGAAAATTGGAGAAAAAAAATCAGGAAAAATGGGGGAAAGGTGGAGGAAAAATTTAAAAAAAATGAGGGAAAGTTGGGGAGAAAATGCAGAAAAATAAAGAGAAAATGTGGGAGAAATAGGGAGAAAAATGGGGGGAAAATGGTGAAAAATGGGGAGAAAATGGAAAATTAATGGGGAGAAATCAGGGAGAAAATGGAGGAAAATCAGAGGGAAAATGGGAGAAAAATCAGGAAAAAAATGGAGAAAAATGGGGAAAATTTGGGAAAAAGTGGGGGAAAATGGAGAAAAATGAGGGAGAAAATGGGGAAAATTTGGGGGAAAGTTGGGGAGAAAATGGGGGAAAAATGAGGAAAAATTGTGGGAAAATGGGAGGAAAATTGGGGGAGAAATGGGGAAAAATTGGGGAGGAAAATGAGGGAAAATTGGGGAAAAATAATGGGGAAATATTGAAGGAAAAATGGGAAAAAGGGAAATGGGGAAAAAATTCAGAAAAAGCGTCAAAAAATGGGGAAAAATTAAGGAAAATAAAATGAGGAAAAATGAGATTTTGGTTGGAAAAAAAATGAAAAATTTCAAAATTTTTTGGGTTAAAAAAAAAGGTAAAAAATGGATTTTGGTGGAATTTAAAATGGAAAAAATTGGAATTTTTGGGGTGGAAAAAAATGAAAATGTTCCAAGGTCGCTGCAGCCTCTGGTCCCGGCAGGGGGAAAATATTGAGGAGAAAAAGGTGAAATTTGGGGAAAATATTGAGAAAAATAAATGGAATTTTAGGGGAAAAACCCTTTAAAATTGTGGAAAATATAAAAAAGAAAATAAGTGAATTTTGGGGGAAAAATAAGGAAAAAAAAGCGGAATTTGGGGTAAAAATAACAGAAAAAACCTTATGAAAAAGTGGATTTTGGAAGGAAAAAAATGTGATTAAAAGGTGGAATTTAGGGTAAAAAAATCAAGAGAAATAATGGAAATAAAATGGTGGAATTTAGGGGAAAATATTGGGGGAAAAAAGGTGAAAAATGGTGAAAAAAATGGTGAAAAAATGGTAAAAAATGGTGAAAAATGAGGTGTTTTGAGGTCACTGCAGAGAAAAATGGTGGAAAACGGTGGAAAAGTGGATTTGGAAGGAAAATCCACAAATGGGAAAGGTTTGGAGAGGAAATTTTGGTGTCCCGGTGCTTGGAAATGGTGAAAAATGGTGAAAAAAACCCAAAAAAAGCAAAATAATGGGTGAAAAATCACAAAAAAAAGGGTGGAAATAGGAAATAAAAATGGGGAAAAATGGGTTAAAATTGTGGAAAATGGAAAAGTGAGAGGGAAGTGGTGAAAAAGTTGGAAGTGGTGAAAAATAGCAAAAAATAAATAAAAAAAGTGGTTAAAAATAGGAAAAAAATGGGAAAAAATGGCAAAAAAAGGAAAGAAAAAATGGTGAAAAAGTGGTGAAAAAATGGGAAAATTTGGTGAAAGTGGTAGAAAAGGGAAAAACAGAAAAAATTCAAAAAGTGGTAAAAAAATGAAGGAAAAATGATTGAAAAATTCAAAATAAATGGGAAAAAGTTGGTTTGGAAATGGTGAAAAAAAGGAAAAATGAGGGAAAAATGAAAATATGGGAAAGGTTAAAAATGGAAAAAAAAGGTAAAAGTGGGTTAAGGAAATAAGGAAAAAATGGAAAAAATGGTAAAAAATGGTGAAAAAATGCAGAAAAAAGGGGAAATGTGGTTGAAAAAATGGAAGAAAACAAAGGAAAATTTGGGTAAAAATGCAAAGTAAAAAGAAAAAGGTGAAAATGAAAAATGACTTTAAATAATGAGAGAAAAGGGGAAAAAATGGGAAAATAAAAACCCCAAAAAAGGGAAAAAATGGTTTGAGAAATTGAAAAAATGAGGGAAAAATTGGTTAAAAATGCAAAAAAATGCAAAGGAAAAAGTTGGGAAATGGTGGAATGAAGCAAAAAAAGGTAAAAATGGTTCAGAAATTTCAGAAGAAGTGGGTAAAAAGAAGAAAAATAAATAAAAATGCTTAAAAATTGCAAAAAAAAAAGGTTGGAAATGGTGAAAAATGCAGAACAAAGGGGTAAAAATGCGAAAAAAAAATAAGGGAAAAAATTGGTTTAAAAATGGAAAAAGAAAGGGAGAAACGGGATTAAAAATGCAGGGAAAAAAGGTGAAAAAGTGGTTAAAAAATCAGGGGAAAATTGGTGAAAAAAGGTGAAAAAATGGTTAAAAAATCAGAGAAAAATTGGTGAAGAAAGGTGAAAAAAAAGGTGAAAAAGTGGTTAAAAAATCAGGGAAAAATTGGTGAAAAAAGGCCAAGAAAAGGTGAAAAAATGGTTAAAAAATCAGGGAAAAATTGGTGAAGAAAAACCAAAAAAAAGGTGAAAAAGTGGTTTAAAAATCAGGGAAAAATATGTGAAAAAAGACAAAAAAAAGGGTGAATTTGGTGAAAAAATTGATTTAAAAAAAAAGGAAAAATTGGTGAAAAAAAGCCAAAAAAAGGTGAAAAAAAGGTTAAAATATCAGGGAAAAGTTGGTGAAAAAAGGTGAAAAAATGGTGAAAAAATCAGGGAAAAATTGGTGAAAAAAAGCCAAAAAAAAGTGAATTTGTGGTGGTTCAGCCGCCGGTTTTTGGGTGAAAAAAGGAATTTTTGGGGTCTCCAGGTGAGTATTTTGGGGGTGTTTGGGGGGATTTTGTTGTTCCAAACGTGTTTTACCAACTCTGCCTTTTGTGTGCTGCAGGTGTGAAAAAAAAGCAGCGAAAACTCAAAATCCGCCGCTGTTTTGGGTTCAAAAAAGGCAGAAAAGGGCAAAAAAAAAGCAAAAAAAAGGAAAAAAAAAAGGAAAAAAAAAAGGAAAAAAAAAGGAAAAAAAAAGGAAAAAAAAAGGAAAGAAAAGGAAAAAAAAGGAAAAAAAAAGGCAAAAAAAAAAAGGAAAAAAAAAAGAAAAAAAAAGGCAAAAAAGGAAAAAAAAATTAAAAAATTCAATTTGGAGTCGCTGCAAAAAAGGCTCAGGAGGGGGAGATCCAGGAGGGGGGAAAATGGGAAAAAATCCGAATTTTTGGGGATTTTTGGTTTTCCCCCAGTTTTGGGCTCGATCCCAAACCTGATGCGGCCAAGGAGGAAAAAACGACGGCGGCGAGGAAAAAAACTGCAAAAATAAAAAGGCAAAGAAATTAAAAAAAAGGCCAAAAACTTGAAAAAATAAATCCAAAATAAACTCAAAAATTGCATCGAAAAGGGGCAAGAAAAGCAAAATAAAAAGCTCAAAAATGGCTCAAAAAAAGAGCAAAAACTGGTCAGGAAATGTCACAAAAATACCAAAAATATACCCAAAAAAATGCTCCAAAAAGCAAAAAAAAAGCCCAAAAATTGTCCCAAAATTGCCTAAAAAAAGAGCAAAAACTGGCCAAGAAATGTCACAAAAATACCAAAAATATACCCAAAAATTTGTCATAAAAAGGCCCAAAAAATGCTCAAAAAAGGAAAAAAAAAAGGCCAAAAATTTGCCAAAAGGTGCCCAAAATAAACTCAGAAATTGCATTGAAAAGGGGCAAAAATAGCAAAACAGAAAGCTCAAAAATTGGTCAAAAAAAGAGCAAAAACTGGTCAGGAAATGTCACAGAAATAGCAAAAATATACCCAAAAATTTGCCAGAAAAATGCTCAAAAAAGCCAAAAAAGCCCAAAAATTGGTCAAAATAAACCCAAAATAAACTCAAAAATTGCATCGAAAAGGGGCAAAGAAAGCAAAACAAAAAGCTCAAAAATGGCTCAAAAAAAAAACAAAAATTGGTCAGGAAATGTCACAAAAATACCAAAAATATACCCAAAAATTTGCCTGAAAAAGGCCCAAAAAATGCTCAAAAAAAGCAAAAAAAAAAGCCCAAAAATTGTCCCAAAATTGCCTAAAAAAAGGCCAAAAACTGGCCAAGAAATGTCACAAAAATACCAAAAATATACCCAAAAATTGGCCTGAAAAAGGCCCAAAAATGCTCAAGAAAGCGAAAAAAAAAAGCCCAAAAATTGTCCCAAAATTGCCTAAAAAAAGAGCAAAAACTGGCCAAGAAATGTCACAAAAAACCCAAAAATATACCCAAAAATTTGCCTGAAAAAGGCCCAAAAAATGCTCAGAAAAGCAAAAAAAAGCCCAAAAATTTGCCAATATAAAGTCAAAAATTGCATCCAAAAGGGGCAAGAAAAGCAAAATAAAAAGTTCAAAAATGGCTCAAAAAAAAGAGCAAAAACTGGTCAGGAAATGTCACAAAAATACCCAAAATATACCCAAAAATTAGCCTGAAAAAGGCCCAAAAAATGCTCAAAAAAGCAAAAAAAAAGCCCAAAAATTGTCCCAAAATTGCCTAAAAAAAGAGCAAAAACTGGCCAAGAAATGTCACAAATATACTAAAAATATAACTGAAAATTTGCCTGAAAAAGGCCCAAAAAATGCTCAAAAAAGGAAAAAAAAAAGGCCAAAAATTTGCCAAAAGGTGCCCAAAATAAACTCAAAAATTGCATTGAAAAGGGGCAAAGAAAGCAAAATAAAAAGCTCAAAAATGGGTCGAAAAAGAGCAAAAACTGGCCAAGAAATGTCACAAAAATACCAAAAATATACCCAAAAATTAGCCTGAAAAAGACCCAAAAAAGCAAAAAAAAAGGCCAAAAGTTTCCCAAAATAAACTCAAAAATTGCATCGAAAAGGGGCAAAAAAAGCAAAACAAAAAGCTCAAAAATGGGTCGAAAAAAGAGCAAAAATTGGTCAGGAAATGTCACAAAAATACCAAAAATATACCCAAAAATTTGCCAGAAAAATGCTCAAAAAAGCAAAAAAGAAGCCCAAAATTTGTCCAGAAATTGCCTAAAAAAATGACCCCAAAAAAGTCCAAAAAATTGCCCAAAAAAAGTTCAAAAAATGACAAAAAAATGGCCAAAAAGTACCCAAAAATTGCTTTAAAAAAAGCTTAAAAATGGCCCAGAAAAGAAGCCCAGAAATTGCCATTAAAAAGCTCAAAAAATGCCAAAAAAACCAGAAAAAAAGTTCAAACAATGCCATTTAAAAAAAGGCAAAAAAAAGGTAAAGAATGGCCAAAAAAAACCTTCAAAAATTGCCCAAAAAATGCTGAAAAAACTGGCAAAAAAACCTCATAAATTGCCCCAAAAATGCCAAAAATTGGCCATAAAATGTCCCAGAAATACCCAAAAAATGAGCTGTAAAAAAGCCAAAAAATTGCTGAAAACAGCCCAAAAAAAAGCCTAAAAATTGCCAGGAAAAAGCTCAAAATTTGCACAAAATTGCCCAAAAATTAAGCCCAGAAAACACCAAAAAGTTCCAAAAAATTGTCCAAAAAGGCCCAAAAAATTACCAAAAACTTTCCCAGAAAAACTGAAAAATTCCTTGCAAAAAAGTGGAAAAAAAAGCCCAAAATAAGCAAAAAAAAGCTCCAAAATTGCCCCAAAAAAAGTCAAAAATTGGCCAAAAAATGCCGAAAAAATGCCAAAAACCTTCCCAGAAAAGCTGAAAAATTCTCTGCAAAAAACTGAAAAAAACCCCAAAATAAGTAAGGAAAAGCTCAGAAATTGCCCAAAAATGCCCAAAAAAATGTCAAAAAATGCCCAAAAAATTGGTCAAAAAAGCTCCAAAATTGACCAAAAAATGCTCAAAAAAAAAAGTCAAAAATTGGCCAAAAATTAGCCCAAAAAAAGTCAAAAAATGCCCAAAAAAAATCATAAAATGCCCAAAAAAAAGTCAAAAATTGACCAAAAAATGCCCAAAAAAGTCAAAAATTGACCAGAAATTGGCCCAAAAAAAAGTCAAAAATTGGCCAAAAATTGGCCAAAAAAAGCTCAAAAATTGCCCAAAAAATGCCCCAAAAAAGTCAAAAAATGACCAAAAAATACCCAAAAAAGAGTCAAAAAATGCCCAAAAAAAAGTCAAAAATAGCCCAAAAAAAGGTCAAAAAATGCCCCAAAAAAAGTGAAAAATTGCCCAAAAATTGCCCAAAAAATGCCCAAAAAAATGTCAAAAATTGGCCAAAAAATGCCCAAAAAAATGTCAAAAAATGCCCAAAAAAAAAGTCAAAAATTGGCCAAAAAATGCCCCAAAAAAGTCAAAAATTGGCTAAAAAAAGGTCAAAAATTGCCCAAAAAATGCCGAAAAAAAGGTCAAAAATTGGCCAAAAAATGCCCAAAAAAGTCAAAAAATGCTCCAAAAAATGTCAAAAATGCCCAAAAGAAAAGTCAAAAATTGCCCAAAAAAAGGTCAAAAAATGCCCCAAAAAAAGTCAAAAATTGGCCAAAAATTGCTCGGAAAAAAAATAAAAAATTGCCCAAAAAATGCCCAAAAAAAGCCCTAAATTTGCCAAAAAAGGCCTAAAAATTACCAAAAACTTTTCTAGAAAAGCTGAAAAATTCTCTGTAAAAAACCCAAAAAAAAAGCCCAGAATAAGCAAAGAAAAGCTCAAAAATTGACCTAAAAATGCCCAAAAAATGTCAAAAATTGACCAAAAAATGCCCAAAAAAAGTCAAAAATTGCCCAAAAAATGCCCAAAAAATGCCCAAAAAAAGCCCCAAAATGGCCGAAAAAAGCCCCAAATTGTGATTTTTTGTCGCGATGTTTTTGATTTTCCCGCATCCCCAGTTTTTGAGGCAGGGCTTCCAAAATTCCTGATTATCTTCCCATTTATCTCCTCAGCGGTGGTGAGCGTGGTGGCTTCAATAAATTCGGTGGTAAGTCCCAAAATTCGAGGTTTTGACCCCAAAAAAAGGCAGAAAATGAAAATAAAAATTGAATTTTCCCCCCATTTTTCCTGGGTGGGGGAAAACCCCCCAAAAAAATGGAATTTAGGGGCTGAAAATTGAAATTTTGAGGTGGTTTTTTTGGTGAAAAATGGTGGAAAAATGAGGTGGAAATGGGAATTTTTATAGGGTGGGAATGGGGAAAAAAAGGTGAATTTTGGTTAAAATGGTGCATGTGTGGAAAAAATGGTGATTTGGTGGTTTTGGGGGAAAAAACCCCAAATTTCAGGAGGATTTTTGGGGAAAAAACCCCAAATTTCAGGAGGTTTTTGGGTGAAAAAACCCCAAATTTTGGGGGAAAAAAACCCCAAATTTCAGGAGGATTTTGGGGAAAAAAACCCCAAATTTTAGGAAGATTTTGGGGGAAAAAAATCTGAATTTCTGATGGATTTTGGGGGGAAAAAAACCGAATTTCTGATGGATTTTGGGTGAAAAAAAACCGAATTTTAGGAGGTTTTTTGGGGGAAAAAAAACCTAATTTCTGATGGATTTTGGGGGAAAAAACCCCAAATTTCAGGAGGATTTTGGGGGAAAAAAACCCCAAATTTTAGGAGGTTTTTTGGGGAAAAAACCCAAATTTTAGGAGGTTTTTTGGGGAAAAAACCCCAAATTTCAGGAGGATTTTGGGGGAAAAAAATCTGAATTTCTGATGGATTTGGGGGGAAAAACCCCAAATTTTAGGAGGTTTTTGGGTGAAAAAAAAACGAATTTCAGGAGGATTTTGGGGGAAAAAACCCCAAATTTCAGGAGGATTTTGGGTGAAAAACCCCAAATTTCAGGAGGATTTTGGGGGAAAAAAACCCAAATTTTGGGGGAAAAAACCCCAAATTTCAGGAGGTTTTTGGGGGAAAAAAACCCCAAATTTTAGGAGGATTTTGGGGGAAAAAAATCTGAATTTCTGATGGATTTTGGGGGAAAAAAACCCAAATTTTAGGAGGATTTTGGGTGAAAAAAACCCAAATTTTAGGAGGATTTTGGGGGGAAAAAAAACCGAATTTTAGGAGGTTTTTGGGTGAAAAAAAACCAAATTTCAGGAGGTTTTTGGGGAAAAAAACCCAAATTTCAGGTTTTTGGTGGAAGCGCCGGTGACCTTGAGGTTTTTTATTTTTTGGTGGAAAATATGAAATAAAAAATGAAATAAAAAAAGGTGGAAATTGCCCCAAAAATGGGGGTGAGGTTGGAGCTGCAGTGGACCCAAAACTGAAAAAAAAAAGTGAATTTTTGGTGGTGAAAAAGTGGAAAAAATAAAAGGGAAATAGAGGAAAAAATGGGAAAAAATACGGAAAAAATGAGGAAAAAATGGTGGAAAAATAAAGGAAAAAAATCAGTGAAATTCAGTGAAATTGTGAGGAAAAAATGAGGGGAAAACAAAGAAAAAAAAAGGAAAAAAATGTAAAAAATATCAAGAATAAATTAAGGAATATGAGGGAAAAACTGGAGTAAAAAATGATAAAAAAAGGTGGAGAAAAAAGGGAAAATAAAGGAAAAAATTCTCAAAAAAAGGGAAAAATGGAGTGAAAAGCAACAAAAATGAGGGAAAAAAGGAGAAATCGGAGCCTTTTTGGGGAGAAGGTTCCGGAATTTGAATTTCAGGTGAAAAAAAAGGAAAATTTTGGTGCCAAATTTGGGGATTTTGCCGCCAAAAAGGGGCCTGGGAGGGGCAGAAGGGGCGGGGCCAAGGAAAAGGGGGCGGGGCTTGGGTTGGCCACGCCCACATTCAGCTCTCCTAATTTGCATAATTTGTTTTTTTTTTTTCATGTAAGGACCCCGGGACCAGGGGCCCAGACATGACCCAGGTAATTAATTAATTAATGGATTAATTAGGGGTAATTAACGGGAAATAATTGTTAAAGTTATGTTAATTAATGTGGTAATTAACGGAGTTTTTTGGGGGGGTAATATTGGTGATAATTGGGGGAATCAGTGGTAATTAATGGTGGTTAATTAGCGGCAATCAAGGTTGAGTTGGGGTTAATTTGTTAAACCAAAGAGATTAATTAGTGGTAATTAACAGGCTGAGTAAAAGATGAGGTTTGAATAATAAATTGTATAATTAGAGGTAATTAGGAGGAATAAAGTGGTGGGTAATTGATGGTGTTAATTACTGGGGTAATTAATGGGATTTATTTTGGCGTTAATTAGTGGTAATGAAGTTAGTGATAATGAAGAGGAATAGGGGTTTGGGTTGGAATTAATTGAGTTAAAGGGGTTAATTGGTGTTAATTAACAAGGTGAGTACAAGGGGCCTCTTTAGATTTGAGGATGGAGTTAATAGTGGTTAATTAGCGGTGATTAACAGTAATAACGCTAATTAATTTAGCTAATAATTGATCTCTAGGTGAGCGTTAGGAGGTGGAGCTTTGGGAGCCAATTTAGATTCCTGGGGTGGGGTTAATGAGGGCTAATTAGCATCTTTTCCTCAGTAATTAGTGCTAATTAGCGGTAATTAATTAATTGATTGTAGGGAAGCAGGACAACTCGGACAACAACAAATTGGGGAGGGACTTGGGGTCATTTGTGAGCTTTGGGGTGGGGTTAATGAGGGCTAATTAGCGTTTTTTTGCTCAGTAATGAATGCTAATTAGTGGTAATTAATTATTTTTAAGGGGAGCAGGATAACTCGGACAACAACAAATTGGGGAGGGATTGGGGGTTATTTCTGAGCTTTGGGGCGGGGTTAATGAGGGTTAATTACCATATTTTCCTCACTAATGAACGCTAATTAAGGGTAATTAATTAATTAATGAATTAATTGCAGGGGAGCAGGATAACTCGGACAACAACACGATCTTCGTGCAGGGGCTGGGCGAGAACGTCACCATCGAGTCGGTGGCCGATTACTTCAAACAGATCGGCATCATCAAGGTGGGGGCGCCCGAAACGGACCCAAAATGTGCTGGAATAGACCTAAAAATAGAGCCAAAAATAGACCCAAAATAGACCCAAAAATACACCCAAAATTCGCTGAAATACACTTAAAAATACACCCGAAATACACCCAAAAATACACCCAAAATAGACCTGAGATACACCCAAAAATAGACCCAAAAATACACCCAAAGTAGACCCAAAATACCCCGAAATATGCCCAAAAATACACCCAAAAGTAGACCCAAAATGTGCCGGAAATAGACCCAAAAATACACCTAAAAATACACCCAAAAATACACCCGAAATGCGCCCGAAATACACCAAAAATACACCCAAAATAGACCCAAAAATACACCCAAAATGCGCTGAAATGCACCCAAAAATACGCTCAAAATAGACCCAAAAATACACCCAAAATAGGCCCAGAAATACATCCAAAGTAGACTCAAAATGCCCTGAAATGTGCCCGTAATACACCCAAAAATACACCCAAAATAGACCCAAAATGCGCTGAAATGCACCCAAAATACACCCAAAAATAGACCCAAAATAGACCCAAAATAGACCCAAAAATAGACCCAAAATACACCCATAATAGACCCAAAATAGACCTAAAAATAGACCCAAAAATACACCCAAAGGAGACCCAAAATGCGATGAAATGTCCCCGAAATACACCCAAAAATAGACCCAAAATAGACCCAAAACACATTCAAAAATACACCTGAAATATGCCCAAATCACACCCAAAATAGACCCAAAAATACACCCAAAATACACCCAAAATGCGCTGAAATGTGCCCGAAATACAACCAAAAATAGACCCAAAAATACACCCAAAATAGGCCCAGAAATACACCCAAAATAGACCCAAAATGCCCTGAAATGAGCCCGAAATACGCCCAAAATAGACCCAAAAATGCACCCAAAATAGACCTGAAATGTGCCCAAAATACACCCAGAAATGGACCAAAAATAGACCCAAAATAGACCCAAAATGCACTGAAAGGTGCCTGAAATACACCCAAAAATAGACCCAAAATAGACCCAAAATAGGCCCAAAAATAGACCCAAAATGCCCTGAAATGCATCCGAAATAGACCCAAAAATACACCCAAAATAGACCTGAAATGTGCCCAAAATACACCCAAAATAGGCCCAAAAATAGACCCAAAATAGACCCAAAATGCGCTGAAAGGTGCCCGAAATACACCGAAAAATAGACCCAAAATAGACCCAAATCACACCCAAAATAGACCCAAAATGCGCTGAAATGCACCCGAAATACACCCAAAAATAGACCCAAAAATACACCTAAAATAGGCCCAAAAGTACACCCAAAAATAGACCCAAAAATACACCCAAACCACACCCAAAATACGCTTGAAAATAGACCCAAAATACACCTGAGATACACCCAAGAATAGGCCCAAAATACACCTGAAACACACCCAAAAATACACCCAAAATATGCTTGAGATACATCCGAAAATACACTAAAAATGTACCCGAAAATAGACCTGAGATACACCCAAAATACACCAAAAAATAAATCCAAAACAGACCCAAAATCCACCCAAAATAGACTTGAGATGCACCCAAACTACACCCAGAAAAGGCCCAAAACACATTGAAAATACACCAAAATACACCCAAACTAGACCCAAAATAGGCCCCAAAAATACGCCCAAATACACCCGAAACACACCCAAAAATACACCCAAAACAGACCTGAGGTACTGCCGAAACCATACACAAAATAGACCCAAAATACACCCGAACTACACCTGAAATAGACCCAAAAATACATCTGAAACACACCCAAAAATAGACCCAAAATACACCTAAAGCCGCACCCAAATCTCACTCAAAATACACCCAAAAATAGACCCAAAATACACCGGAAATGGGCCCAAAAATACACCTGAGATAAACCCAAAATAGACACAAAACACACCCAAAACGCACCTGGAGGGACCCAAAACCCACCAAAATACACCCAAAATACACCTGGGGAGACACCTGGGTGGGGGTCACTGGCTGGGCAGGGGTCACTCAGGGGTCAGTGGTCACTCCGTGGTCACTCAGTGGTCACTCTCTGGTCACTCAGACCAACAAGAAGACCGGCCAGCCCATGATCACTGTGGGGGGGGTTTGGCTCTGTGGTCAGTGGTCACTCAGCGGTCACTCAGTGGTCAGTGGTCACTCAGTGGTCCCTCAGTGGTCAGTGGTCACTCAGTGGTCACTCAGTGGTCACTCAGTGGTCACTCAGTGGTCACTCAGTGATCACTCAGACCAACAAGAAGACGGGCCAGCCCATGGTCACTGTGGGGGGGGTTTTGGCTCTGTGGTCACTCAGTGGTCACTCAGCGATCACTCAGTGGTCACTCAGTGGTCAGTGGTCACTCAGTGGTCACTCACCGGTCACTCTCTGGTCACTCAGACCAACAAGAAGCCCGGCCAGCCCATGATCACTGTGGGGGGGGGTTTGGCTCTGTGGTCACTCAGTGCTCACTGTGGTCACTCGGGGTCACTCAGGGTCACTTAGCGATCACTCAGTGGTCACTCAGTGGTCAGTGGTCACTCATTGGTCACTCATTGGTCACTCAGACCAACAAGAAGCCCGGCCAGCCCATGATCAGTGGGGGGGGGTTTGGCTCTGTGGTCACTCAGTGCTCACTGTGGTCACTCCCATGGGTGAATGGTCACTCCCAGGGGTCAGTGGTCAGTGTGGTCACTCAGTGGTCAGTGGTCACTCACTGGTCACTATGGTCACTCAGACCAACAAGAAGACGGGCCAGCCCATGATCACTGTGGGGGGGTGATCTGGGGGGGGTTTGGTTCTGTGGTCATTCAGTGGTTAGTGTGGTCACTCAGTGGTCACTCACCGGTCACTCATTGGTCACTCAGACCAACAAGAAGACGGGCCAGCCCATGATCACTGTGGGGGGGGGTTGGCTCTGTGGTCACTCAGTGCTCACTCAGCGATCACTCAGTGGTCACTCAGTGGTCACTCACTGGTCAGTGGTCACTCAGTGGTCACTGTGGTCACCCACTGGTCAGTGGTCACTCAGTGGTCACTCTGTGGTCACTCCAGACCAACAAGAAGACGGGCCAGCCCATGATCACTGTGGGGGGGGGGGGTTTGGCTCTGTGCTCACTGTGCTCACTCAGTGGTCACTCAGTGGTCACTCAGTGGTCACTCAGTGGTCACTCTGGTCACTCAGACCAACAAGAAGACCGGCCAGCCCATGATCACTGTGGGGGGGGGGTTTGGCTCAGTGCTCACTGTGGTCACTCCCATGGGTGAATGATCACTCCCAGGGGTCAATGGTCAGTGTGGTCACTCAGTGGTCACTCAGTGGTCACTCAGTGGTCACTCAGCGATCACTCAGTGGTCAGTGGTCACTCAGTGGTCACTCAGTGGTCACTCTGGTCACTCAGACCAACAAGAAGACCGGCCAGCCCATGATCAATCTCTACACCGACCGCGAGACCGGAAAGCTCAAGGGCGAGGCCACCGTGTCCTTCGACGACCCGCCCTCGGCCAAGGCTGCTATTGACTGGTTTGATGGTCAGAAAATTCCCAAAAATCCTGAAATTCCCGAAATTCCCAAAATTCTCAAAATTCCTGATCCCCAAATCCTAAAAATCCCGGTAACAAAACTCCCAAAATTCCCGAAATCCCGAAATTTCACCGTGTCCTTCGACGACCCGCCCTCGGCCAAGGCCGCCATCGACTGGTTGGATGGTCAGAAAATTACCAAAATTCCCGAAATTCCCAAAATTCCTCACCCTTAAATTCCCCAAATTCCCAAAATCCTGAAATTCCCAAAAATCCCGATAACGAAATTCCCAAATTTCTGAAATTCCGAATCCCAAACGTCGCCGTGTCCTTCGACGACCCGCCCTCGGCCAAGGCCGCCATCGACTGGTTGGATGGTCAGAAAATTCCCCAAATTCCCAAAATTCCCCAAAAATCCCGATCCTCAAATACCCCAAAACCCCAAAATCCTGAAATTCCCAAAAATCCCGATAATGAAATTCCCAAATTTCTGAAATTCTGAATCCAAATTGTCACCGTGTCCTTCGACGACCCGCCCTCGGCCAAGGCTGCCATTGACTGGTTTGATGGTCAGAAAATTACCAAAATTCCTCAAATTCCCAAAATTCCCAAAATTCCTGATCCCCAAATCCCAAAAATCCCGATAACGAAATTCCCAAAATTCCCAAAATCCCGAAATTTCCCCGTTCCTTCGACGACCCGCCCTCGGCCAAGGCTGCTATTGACTGGTTTGATGGTCAGAAAATTCCCAAAATTCCCAAAAATCCCAAATTCCCAAAATTCCTGATCCCCAAATCCCAAAAATCCCGATAACGAAATTCCCAAAATTCCCAAAATCCCGAAATTTCCCCGTTCCTTCGACGACCCGCCCTCGGCCAAGGCCGCCATCGACTGCTTTGACGGTCAGAAAATTACCAAATTCCTCAAATTCCCAAAAATCCTGATCCCCAAATCCCAAAAATCCCGATAACGAAACTCCCAAAATTCCCAAAATCCCGAAATTTCCCCGTGTCCTTCGACGACCCGCCCTCGGCCAAGGCTGCTATTGACTGCTTTGATGGTCAGAAAATTCCCAAAATTCCCAAATTCCCAAAATTCCTGGAATTCCCCATCTCAAAATTCCCAGAATCCTGAAATTCCCCCAATAATTGCCAATTTTCCCCAATAAATTCCTATTTTCCCCAATATTAATTCCCATTTTTTCCCCAATAAAATCCCTTTTTTCTCCAATATTAATTCCCAATTTTGCCCGATATTAATTCCCATTTTGCCCCCCAATAATTCTCAATTTTCCCCAATAAATTCCCAAATCTCCCCAATATTATTTCCCATTTCCTCCCAATATTAATTGCCATTTTTCCCCTAATAATTCCCATTTTTCCCCAATATTAATTCCTTTTTTTCCCCCAATTTTCCCCCATATTATTTCCCATTTTCCCCCAATATAAATCCCCATTTCCCCAATATAAATCCCCATTTTCCCCAATATAAATCCCCATTTTCCCCAATATAAATTCCCATTTTCCCTCAATAAATTCCATTTTTTCTCCAATATTAATTCCTAATTTTCCCCAATATTAATTCCCATTTTTCCCCAATAAATTCCCTTTTTTCCCCCCCATTTTTCCCCAATAAATTCCCTTTTTTCCCCCAATTTTCCCCCGTATTATTTCCCATTTTCCCCCATACAAATCCCATTTTTCCCCAATATTAATTCCCATTTTTCCCCAATAAATTCCCTTTTTCCCCCCCCATTTTTCCCCAATAAATTCCCTTTTTTTTCCCCAAATTTTCCCCAATATTAGTTCCCATTTTTCCCCAATATTAATTCCCATTTTCCCCCTAATGATTCCTAATTTTCTCCAATATTAATTCACAATTTTCCCCAATATTAATTCACAATTTTCCCCAATAAATTCCCCTTTTTTCCCCAATTTTCCCCCATAATTATTCCCATTTTTCCCCAATAAATTTACTTTTTTCCCCCAATTTTCCCCCAATATAAATCCCCATTTTCCTCAATATTAATTCCCATTCTTCCAATATTAATTCCTATTTTTCTCCAATAAATTCCTTTTTTTCCCCATTTTTCCCCCATAATTATTCCCAATTTTCCCCAATATAATTCCCATTTTTCCCCAATAAATTCCCTTTTTTTCCCCAATAAATTCCCTTTTTTTTCCCCATTTTTCCCCAATAAATTCCCTTTTTTTTCCCCATTTTTCCCCAATAAATTCCATATTTTTCCCCATTTTTCCCCAATATAAATCCCCAATTTTCCCCCAATAATTCTGATTTTTTTCCCCGTTTCCAGGCAAGGAGTTCTCTGGGAACCCCATCAAGGTTTCGTTCGCCACCCGGCGCGCCGACTTCACCCGGGGCGGCGGCCGCGGCCGGGGACGGGAGGTGAGAACAAAATTCACATTTTATAACACAAAATTCACATTTTATAACACAAAATTCACCTTTTATAACCCAAAGTTCACATTTTATAACCCAAAATTCATCTTTCCATCCCAAAATCCCCATTTTCCACCCCAAAATCCCCTTTTCCGCCCTGAATCTGATTTTCTAGCTCAAAATTCATCTTTTTTAGCCAAAATTCAGCTTTTTTTTTCCCATTTTCTACCCCAAAATTCACCTTTTTCACCCCAAAATTCACCTTTATAAACAAAATTCACCTTTGAACCCCAAAATTCACCTTTTTCACATGAAAATTCACTTTTTTTCACCCCAAAATCTACCTTTCCATCCAAATCCGGTTTTTGTACCCCAAAATTCTCCTTTTTTAGCCCAAATCCCCTTTTTGTACCCAAAAATTCACCTTTTTCACCCCAAAATTTACCTTTTTCACACCAAAATTCACCTTTGAACCCAAATTCATCTTTTCTAACCCAAATTCACTTTTTGCACCCCATAATTCACTTTTCCATTCGAAATCCCCTTTTTGTACCCCAAAAATTCACCTTTTTCCCACCAAAATTCACCTTTTATAAAACAAATTCATCTTTTTAAATCCAAAATTCACCTTTTTAACCCCAAAACCCACCTTCTGTAGCTCAAAATCCCCTTTTCTGCCCTGAAATCCTGATTTTCTAGCTCAAAATTCACCTTTTTTAGCCCATTTTCTGCCCCAAAATTCACTTTTTTCACCCCAAAATCCCCATTTTTTTACCAAAATCCCCATTTTTAAACCAGAATCCCCATTTTTTTTACCAGCATCCCAATTCCTCCCCCCAAAATCCCATTTTTTCCCAATTTTAACCAAATCCCATTTTTTTCTACCAAAATCCCATTTTTTTCTTACCAAAATCCCCATTTTTCACCCCAAAATCCCCATTTTTTTTACCAAAAATCCCCATTTTTTCCCAAAAATCCCATTTTTTTTCCCAAAATCCCCGGGTTTTTTACCAGCATCCCAATTCCTCCCACCAAAATCTCATTTTTTCCCATTTTTCCCAAAATCCCCATTTTTTCCCCCATTTCCAGGCCCCATGGGTTTGGCCATTCCATTTTTCACCCCAAAAATCTCCATTTCTGACCCCAAAATCTCCATTTTTTTTACCAAAATCCCCATTTTTCACCCCAAAAATCCCATTTTTTTTACCAGAATCCCAATTTCTCCCCCCAAAATCCCATTATTTTTCCCATTTTTCCCAAAATCCCAGTTTTTTCTCCCATTTCCATGGGCCGGGGTGGGTTCGACCATTCCCATTTTTCACCCCAAAAATCTCCATTTCTGACCCCAAAATCCCCATTTTTTAAACCAAAATCCCCGAATTTTTTCCCAAAATCCCAATTCCTCCCCCAAAATCTCATTTTTTCCCCATTTTTAACCAAAATCCCCATTTTTATCCCCATTTTCAGGCCCCATGGGCCGGGGCGGGTTCAGCCATTCCTATTTTTCACCCAAAAATCTCCATTTCTCACCCCAAAATCCCCATTTTTAACCAAAAATCCCATTTTTTTTCCAAAATCCCCGGGTTTTTTCCCAGAATCCCAATTCCTCCCCCAAAATCCCATTATTTTTCCCATTTTTCCCAAAATCCCCATTTTTTTTACCAAAATCCCAATTTCTCACCCAAAAATCTCCATTTCTCACCTCAGATTCCCCATTCTCACCGCAAAATCCCCATTTTTTTTTCCCAAAATCCCCATTTTTTTTACCAAAATCCCCATTTTTTTTCCCAAAATCCCAATTCCTCCCCCCAAAATCCCATTTTTTCCCATTTTTAACCAAAATCCCGTTTTTTCCCCCATTTCAGGCCCCATGGGCCGGGGCGGGTTCGACCATTCCCATTTTTCACCCCAAAATCCCCATTTTTTTCCCCAAAAATCCCCATTTTTTTTCCCAAAATCCCCGGATTTTTTCCCCAAAATCCCCATTCCTCCCCCTAAAATCCCATTTTTTCCATTTTTAACCAAAATCCCCATTTTTTTCCCCATTTCAGGCCCCATGGGCCGGGGCGGGTTCGGCCATTCCCATTTTTCACCCCAAAATCTCCATTTTTTTCCCAAAATCTCAATTTTTTTTACCAAAATCTCCATTTTTTTTCCCAAAATCCCCATTTTTTTTCCCAAAATCCCCATTTTTTTTCCCAAAATCCCCATTTTTTTTACCAAAAATCCCCATTCTTTTTACCAAATCCCCATTTTTTTTTACCAAAAATCCCCATTTTTTTTCCCAAAATCCCGGATTTTTTACCAGCATCCCCATTTCTCACCCTGAAGTCCTCTTTTTATCCCCATTTTTAACCAAAATTCCATTTTTATCCCCATTTCAGGCCCCATGGGCCGGGGGCGGGTTCAGCCATTCCCATTTTTCACCCCAAAATCCCCATTTTTTTTCCCCAAATCCCCATTTTTTTTTACCAAAATCTCCATTTTTCACCCAAAAATCCCCATTTTTTTCCCCAAAATCCCGGGTTTTTTCCCAAAATCCCCATTCCTCCCCCAAAGTCTCTTTTTATCCCCATTTTTCCCAAAATCCCCGTTTTTTCCCCATTTTCAGGCCCCATGGGCCGGGGCGGGTTCAGCCATTCCATTTTTCACCCAAAAATCTCCATTTCTCACCCCAAAATCTCCAATTTTTAAACCAAAATTCCCATTTTTTTTCCCAAAATCCCAATTCCTCCCCCTAAAATCCCATTTTTTTCCCATTTTTCCTAAAATCCCCATTATTCCCCCATTTCCAGGCCCATGGGTTTGGCCATTCCCATTTCTCACCCCAAAATCCCATTTTTTTTTCCCAAAATCCCCATTTTTTTTACCAAAAATCCCCATTTTTTTTACCAAAATCCCCGGGTTTTTTCCCAAAAATCCCCATTTTTTTTCCCAAAATCCCCGGATTTTTTCCCAAAATCCCAATTCCTCCCCCAAAATCCCATTATTTTAACCAAAATTCCCATTTTTTCCCCATTTCCAGGCCCCATGGGTTTGGCAATTCCCATTTTTCACCCCAAAAATCCCCATTTCTCACCCCAAAATCCCCATTTTTCACCCAAAAATCCCCATTTTTTTTCCCAAAATCCCCGGATTTTTTCCCAAAATCCCAATTCCTCCCCCCAAAATCCCATTTTTTCCCATTTTTCCCAGATTTTCATTTTTTCCCGCATTTCCAGGCCCCATGGGTTTGGCCATTCCCATTTTTCACCCCAAAAATCTCCATTTCTGACCCCAAAATCTCCATTTTTTCACCCAAAAATCCCATTTTTTTTGCTAAAACCCCCGGATTTTTCCCAAAATCCCAATTCCTCCCCCCAAAATCCCATTTTTTCCCAATTTTAACCAAATCTCCATTTTTCCCCCATTTTCAGGCCCCATGGGCCGGGGCGGGTTCGGCTCCGGCTCCGGCGGCCGCGGCGCCTTCACGGGAGGGGGAGGGGGCCCAGCAGAGAGCGGGGGATTGGAAATGCCCCAACCCGTGAGTGAGAATTATACTGGTTTATACTGGTTTGTAATGGGGTATACTGGGATATACTGGGATGTACTGGGGTGTAATGGGTTATACTGGGTTATAATGGGTTATAATGGGTTATACTGGGATATACTGGGTTATACTGGGAGGGGCCCAGCAGAGAGCGGGGGACTGGAAATGCCCCAACCCGTGAGTGACCGTTATACTGGTTATACTGGGTTATACTGGGTTATACTGGGAGGGATGTACTGGGTTATACTGGGTTATACTGGGAGGGGCCCAGCAGAGAGCGGGGGACTGGAAATGCCCCAACCCGTGAGTGTGATACTGGTTATACTGGTTATACTGGGAGGGGTGTACTGGTTTGTACTGGTTATACTGGGGTGTACTGGGGTATACTGGGTTATACTGGGTTATACTGGGAGGGGCCCAGCAGAGAGCGGGGGATTGGAAATGCCCCAACCCGTGAGTGTTGTACTGGTTTATACTGGTTTATACTGGGGTATACTGGGTTATACTGGAGGGGCCCAGCAGAGAGCGGGGCACTGGAAATGCCCCAACCCGTGAGTGTGATACTGGTTTATACTGGGTTATACTGGGTTATACTGGGATATACTGGGGTATACTGGGTTATATTGGGTTATACTGGGAGGGGCCAGCAGAGAGCGGGGGATTGGAAATGCCCCAACCCGTGAGTGACAATAATGTACTGGTTATACTGGGATGGACTGGGAGGGTTATACTGGGTTATACTGGGAGGGTTATACTGGGATATACTGGGTTATATTGGGGTACACTGGGTTATACTGGGTTATACTGGGAGGGGCCCAGCAGAGAGCGGGGGACTGGAAATGCCCCAACCCGTGAGTGTTGTACTGGTTTATACTGGTTTATACTGGTTTGTAATGGGTTATACTGGGGTGTACTGGGTTATACTGGGTTATACTGGGAGGGGCCCAGCAGAGAGCGGGGGACTGGAAATGCCCCAACCCGTGAGTGTTGTACTGGTTATACTGGTTATACTGGTTTGTAATGGGTTATACTGGGTTATACTGGTTTGTAATGGGATGTACTGGGTTATACTGGGAGGGTTATACTGGGTTATACTGGGTTATACTGGGTTATACTGGGAGGGGCCCAGCAGAGAGCGGGGGACTGGAAATGCCCCAACCCGTGAGTGTCAATAATGTACTGGTTTATACTGGTTATACTGGGGTGTACTGGGTTATACTGGGTTATACTGGGAGAGACTGGGATAGACTGGGTTATACTGGGTTATACTGGGTTATACTGGGAGGGGCCCAGCAGAGAGCGGGGGATTGGAAATGCCCCAACCCGTGAGTGTTGTACTGGTTTATACTGGTTTATACTGGTTGTACTGGGATGTACTGGGAGGGTTATACTGGATTATACTGGGATATACTGGGTTATACTGGGAGGGTTGTATTGCTTACAATGGGTTATACTGGGTTGTAATGGGTTATACTGGGATATACTGGGGTATACTGGTTATACTGGGGTATACTGGGATGGTTATACTGGGATGTACTGGTTATACTGGGTTATACTGGGTTATACTGGGTTATACTGGGAGGGGCCCAGCAGAGAGCGGGGGATTGGAAATGCCCCAACCCGTGAGTGTGATACTGGTTATACTGGGGATACTGGGAGAGACTGGTTATACTGGGATATACTGGGATATACTGGGTTATACTGGGTTATACTGGGTTATACTGGGTTATACTGGGAGGGGCCCAGCAGAGAGCGGGGGACTGGAAATGCCCCAACCCGTGAGTGTCAATAATGTACTGGTTTATACTGGTTTATACTGGTTATACTGGAAGAGTTATAGTGGGTTATACTGGGATGTACTGCTTTGTAATGGGTTATACTGGGTTATACTGGGAGGGGTATACTGGGTTATACTGGGTTATACTGGGATATACTGGGAGGGTTATACTGGGTTATACTGGGTTATACTGGGAGGGGCCCAGCAGAGAGCGGGGGACTGGAAATGCCCCAACCCGTGAGTGTTGTACTGGTTTATACTGGTTATACTGGTTATACTGGGGTATACTGGGTTATACTGGGATATACTGGTTTGTAATGGGTTATACTGGGAGGGTTATACTGGGTTATATTGGGGTACACTGAGTTTAACTGGGAGAGACTGGGATATACTGGGTTATACTGGGTTATGATGGTTTGTAATGTGTTGTACTGGGATATTCTGGGAGGGATATACTGGGTTATACTGGTTATACTGGGAGGGTTGTATTGCTTACAATGGGTTATAGTGGTTTGTAGTGGGTTATACTGGGATATACTGGGATATACTGGGTTATACTGGGATATACTGGGATATACTGGGTTATACTGGGATATACTGGGTTATACTGGGATATACTGGGTTATACTGGGTTATACTGGGATATACTGGGTTATACTGGGATATACTGGGGTATACTGGGTTATACTGGGATATCCTGGGTTATACTGGGATATACTGGGTATACTGGGTTATACTGGGATATACTGGGTTATACTGGGATATACTGGGATATACTGGTTATACTGGGATATACTGGGATATCTGGGATATACTGGGATATACTGGGATATACTGGGATATACTGGGTTATACTGGGTTATACTGGGATATACTGGGATATACTGGGTTATACTGGGTTATACTGGGATATACTGGGATATACTGGGATATACTGGGATATACTGGTTATACTGGGATATACTGGGATATGCTGGGATATACTGGGTTATACTGGGTTATACTGGGTTATACTGGGTTATACTGGGATATACTGGGTTACACTGGTTTATACTGGATATACTGGATATACTGGGATATACTGGGTTATACTGGGATATACTGGGTTATACTGGGTTATACTGGGATATAATGGGTTAAGTTAACTGGGATATACTGGGATATACTGGGTTATACTGGGATATACTGGGTTATACTGGATATACTGGGGTATACTGGGTTATACTGGGATATACTGGGTTATACTGGGTTATACTGGGATATACTGGGTTATACTGGGATATACTGGGATATACTGGATATACTGGGTTATACTGGGATATACTGGTTATACTGGGATATACTGGGTTATACTGGTTTGAATGGTTATACTGGGAGGGACTGGGATGGGATGTGTCTGTGACGTCACTGAGGTCACGGTGACGTCACTGATGACGTCGCCGTGACGTCACGGGGTGCCTGAGAGAACACGGGGAGGGGTTTGGGATCAACTGGGAGGAACTGGGAAGGGACTGGGAGGGGTGTGATGTCACCGGCGCTGTGGTGACGTCACCGATGACGTCATCACTGGGCGTGTGAGACCCAATTTTGGGGGGGAAATTGGGAGAAATGGGGGACAAACTGGGATGGGATTGGGGGGGGACTGGGGTGGGACGTGCCGGGTCTGTGACATCATCGTGTTGCTGTGACGTCACTGATGACGTCATCGCTGACGTCACCCGCAGGGCGTGCGAGAACATGAACTTCTCGTGGCGGAACGAGTGCAACCAATGCAAGGCGCCCAAACCTGAGGGGGGGCCCGGGGGGCCTCACCTGGGCGGGGGCGGGGCCGGAAAATACCCCGGGGGCCGAGGAGGAGGAGGAGGAGGAGGAGGAGGAGGAGGAGGAGGAAACCACATGGGTAAGGAACAATATACACAAAATATACCCAAAATATACACAAAATACACATAAAATATACACAAAATACACCCAAAAATACCCCTGCACACAGCCAAAATACACCCAAAATACACCAAAAAATAGACCCAAAATACACCCAAAATATACCCAAAATATACACAAAATACACACAAAATATACACAAAATACACACAAAACACACACAAAATATACACAAAATACACCCAAAATATACACAAAATATACCCAAATCACACCCAAATACACCTAAATTACACACAAAATATACCCAAAATAGGCCCAAAATGTACCCAAGATAGACCCAAAATATACCCAAAATACGCCCAAAATATCCCCAAAATATACCCAAAATACACCCAAAATACACCCAAAATAGACCCAAAATAGACCCAAATATACCCAAAATATACACAATATATACACAAAATATACATAAAATATACACAAAATATACACAAAATACACACAAAATATACCCAAAATATACCCAAAATATACACAAAATACACACAAAATATACCCAAAATACCCCGGGGGCCGAGGAGGAGGAGGAGGAGGAGGAGGAGGAGGAGGAGGAGGAGGAAACCACATGGGTAAGGACCAGCTGAAACACACCCAAAATATACACAAAATACACCTGAAACACACCGAAAATACACCCAAAATATACACAAAATAGACACAAAATATACCCAAATCACACCCAAAATACACCTAAATTACACACAAAATATACCCAAAATAGGCCCAAAATGTACCCAAGATAGACCCAAAATACACCCAAAATATACTCAAAATACAACCAAAATTGACCCGAAATAGACCCAAATCACGCCCAAAATACACCAAAAATAGACCCAAAATACACCAAAAATATACCCAATAATAGACCCAAAATACACCCAAAATATACCCAATAATAGACCCAAAATACACCCAAAATAGACCCAAAATATACCCAAAATACACACAAAATATACACAAAATATACACAAAATACACACAAAATATACACAAAATATTCACAAAATATACACAAAATATACCCAAAATACACACAAAATATACACAAAATATACCCAAAATACCCCGGGGGCCGAGGAGGAGGAGGAGGAGGAGGAGGAGGAGGAGGAGGAGGAGGAAACCACATGGGTAAGGAACAATATACACAAAATATACACAAAATATACACAAAATATACACAAAATATACCCAAAATATACACAAAATATACCCAAAATATACCCAAAATACCCCGGGGGCCGAGGAGGAGGAGGAGGAGGAGGAGGAGGAGGAGGAAACCACATGGGTAAGGAACAGCTGAAATACACCCGAAATATACACAAAATATACACAAAATATACACAAAATATACATAAAATATACCCAAAATACACATAAAATATACACAAAATACCCCGGGGGCCGAGGAGGAGGAGGAGGAGGAGGAGGAGGAGGAAACCACATGGGTAAGGAACAATATACACAAAATATCCACAAAATATACACAAAATACACACAAAATATACACAAAATATACACAAAATATACACAAAATACACCCAAAATACCCCGGGAGCCGAGGAGGAGGAGGAGGAGGAGGAGGAGGAGGAAACCACATGGGTAAGGAACAGCTGAAATACACCCGAAATACACCCAAAATATACCCAAAATATACACAAAATATACCCAAAATATACACAAAATACCCCGGGGGCCGAGGAGGAGGAGGAGGAGGAGGAGGAGGAGGAGGAGGAGGAAACCACATGGGTAAGGAACAGCTGAAATACACCCAAAATACACCAAAAAATACACCAAAATACACCCAAAATATACACAAAATATACACAAAAATACACCCAAAATATACACAAAATATACACAAAATACACCCAAAAATACCCCTGGACACAGCCAAAGTACACCCAAAATACACTCAAAATACACCAAAAAATAGACCCAAAATACACCAAAAATAGACCCAAAATACACCCAAAATATACACAAAATATACACAAAATAGACCTAAAATATACCTAAAATACACACAAAATATACACAAAATACACCCAAAATATACCCAAAATATACCCCAAAATAGACGCAAAATTGACCCGAAATAGACCCAAATCACGCCCAAAATACACCAAAAATAGACACAAAATATACACAAAATATACACAAAATATACACAAAATATACACAAAATATACCCAAAATACCCCGGGGGCCGAGGAGGAGGAGGAGGAGGAGGAGGAGGAGGAGGAGGAAACCACATGGGTAAGGAACAGCTAAAATACCCCAAAATACACCCAAAAATAGACCCAAAATACACTTAAATAGACCCAAATCACACCCAAAATACACCCAAAAATAGGCCCAAAATACACTCAAAATATACCCAAAATAGACCCAAAAATAGACCCAAAATACACCCAAAAATACACCTGGGTACACCCAAAATAGACTGAAAATACACCCAAAATATACCCTAAATACACCCAAAATATACCCAAAAATACACCTGGGCACACCTGTAATACACTATTAGACACAATTACACACCTGTTACACACGTTTACACACATTTACACACCTGTTACAGGTGGTGGATTCGAGGACCGGCGCGGCGGCCGTGGGGGCTTTGACCGGGGAGGGTTCCGGGGCACACCTGTACACACCCATACACACAATTACACACCTGTACCCACCCATACACACCATTACACACAATTACACACCTGTATCACACATTTACACACCTGTTCACACCCATTACAGGTGGGGGGTTCGAGGATCGGCGCGGCGGCCGCGGGGGCTTTGACCGGGGAGGGTTGGACACACAATTACACACATTTACACACAATTACACACAATTACACACCTGTTCACACCTGTTCACACCTGTTACAGGTGGTGGTTTCGAGGATCGCCGTGGCGGCCGCGGGGGCTTTGACCGGGGAGGGTTCCGGGGCACACAATTACACACAATTACACACAATTACACACAATTACACACAATTACACACAATTACACACAATTACCCATCCATACACACCTGTTACACAGATTTACACACATTTACACACCTGTTTTAGGTGGATTCGAGGATCGCCGTGGCGGCCGCGGGGGCTTTGACCGGGGAGGGTTCCGGGGCACACCTGTACCCACAATTACACACAATTACACACCTGTTACACACAATTACACACAACTACACACCTGTATCACACATTTACACACCTGTTTTAGGTGGTTTCGAGGACCGGCGTGGCGGCCGCGGGGGCTTTGACCGGGGAGGGTTGGACACACAATTACACACCTGTATCACACAATTACACACATTTACACACCTGTTTCAGGTGGAGGATTCGAGGACCGGCGCGGCGGCCGCGGGGGCTTTGACCGGGGAGGGTTCCGGGGCACACCTGTACACACCCATACACACAATTACACACAATTACACACCTGTTACACACATTTACACACAATTACACACCTGTTACACACATTTACACACCTGTTCACACCTGTTACACACCTGTTCACACCCATTACAGGTGGTGGTTTCGAGGATCGGCGCGGCGGCCGCGGGGGCTTTGACCGCGGAGGGTTCCGGGGCTCACCTGTACACACAATTACACACCTGTTACACACCATTACACACATTTACACACCTTTACACACCTGTATCACACCTGTTTTAGGTGGTTTCGAGGATCGCCGTGGCGGCCGCGGGGGCTTTGACCGGGGAGGGTTGGACACACAATTACACACAATTACACACATGTTACACACATTTACACACCTGTTACACACCTGTTCACACCTGTTTTAGGTGGATTCGAGGATCGCCGTGGCGGCCGCGGGGGCTTTGACCGGGGAGGGTTCTGGGGCACACCTGGACACACCTGTTACACACCCATACACACAATTACACACCTGTACACACATTTACACACCTGTTACACACATTTACACACCTGTTTTAGGTGGTTTCGAGGATCGCCGTGGCGGCCGCGGGGGCTTTGACCGGGGTGGGTTGGACACACAATTACACACAATTACACACCATTACACACCTGTTACACACAATAACACACATTTACACACCTGTTCACACCTGTTTTAGGTGGTTTCGAGGACCGGCGCGGCGGCCGCGGGGGCTTTGACCGGGGAGGGTTGGACACACAATTACACACAATTACACACCATTACACACAATTACACACCTGTACACACCTGTATCACACATTTACACACCTGTTCACACCTGTTTCAGGTGGGGGTTTCGAGGACCGGCGTGGCGGCCGCGGGGGCTTTGACCGGGGTGGGTTGGACACACAATTACACACAATTACACACCCATACACACAATTACACACCTGTTACACAGATTTACACACATTTACACACTCATTACAGGTGGTGGATTCGAGGATCGCCGTGGCGGCCGCGGGGGCTTTGACCGGGGAGGGTTCCGGGGTCGCGGCGACCGCGGTGGATTCAGAGGCGGCCGAGGAGGAGACCGGGGCGGCTTCGGGCCCGGCAAGATGGACAGCAGGTGGGATTTGGGGGGAAATGGGGATTTGGGGGAAAATGGGGGTTTATGGGGAAAAACGGGGATATTTGGGGGGGATATACATGGGATTTTGGGGGGGAAAACCTGGGATTTTGGGAAAAAAATGAAGATTTTGGGGGGATTAAACTGGGATTTTGGGGAAAGAGTCAGGAGGGAATTTGGGGGAGAAATGATTATTTTAGGAAAAAACAGGGAATTTGGGGGTATAAACCTGGGATTTTGGGGAATAAATGGGGAATTTTGGGGGGATAGACCTGGGATTTTGGAAAAAATTAAAAGCGAATAGAGAATTTGGGGGGAAAAAATGGGGAATTTGGGGGGATAAACCTGGAATTTTGGGGAGAAAAATGGGAGGGAATTTTGGGGGGATTAAGGATTTTGGGAAAAAATTGGGATTTTGGGGCGATAAACCTGGGATTTTGGGGAGAAAATTAAAAGGGAATTTGGGGAAAAATGGGGATTTGGGGAAAAAAATGGGGAATTTGGGGGGATAAACCTGGGATTTTGGGGAGAAAATTGGGAAGGAATTTGGGGAGAAATGGAGATTTTGGGAAAAAATGGGGAATTTGGGAAAAAATGGGGAATTTGGGGGGGAAAAACGGGGATTTTGGGGAAAAATGGGGATTTATGGGGGCATAAACCTGGGATTTTGGGGAAAAAATCAGGAGCATATAGGGGAAATGGGCATTTTGGGGAAAAAAATGGGAAATTGGGGGGATAAAACTGGGATTTTGGGGAGAAAATTAGGAGGGAATGGGGAATTTGGGGGGGAAAATGGGGAATTTGGGGGATAAACCTTGGATTTTGGGGAATAAATGGGGAGTGAATTTGGGGGGAAAAACGGGGATTTTGAGGGGAAAAAATGGGGAATTTGGGGGTGTAAACCTGGGATTTTGGGGGAAAAATCTGGGGCAAAATAGGGAATTTTGGGGGAAATATGGGGAATTTGGGGGAAAAAATGGGGAGTTTGGGGGGATAAACCTGGGATTTTGGGGAAAAAATCAGGAGTGAATTTGGGGGAGAAATGGGGATTTTGGGAAAAAAATGGGGATTCTGGGAAAAGGAGATTTTGGGAAAAAAGGGGGGTTTGGGGGAAAAAATCTGGAGCATATAGGGAATTGGGGGAAATGGGGATTTGGGGGAAAAACGGGAATTTGAGGGGTAAACCTGGGATTTTGGGGAAAAAATTGGGAGTGAATGGGGAATTTGGGGGGAAAAAATGGGGAATTTGGGGGGATAAAACTGGGATTTTGAGGGGGTAAACCTGGGATTTTGGGGGAAAAATGAAGATTTTGGGGGGGTAAACTTGGGATTTTGGGGAGAAAATTGGGAGGGAATTTGGGGGGAAATGGGGATTTTGGGAAAAAATGGGGATTTTGGGGAATAAATGGGGAATTTGGGGGGATAGACCTGGGGTTTTGGGAAAAAATTGAAAGCGAATAGGGAATTTGGGGGGAAAAAATGGGGAATTTGGGGGGCATAAACCTGGGGTTTTGGGGAAAACATTGGGAGTGAATAGGGAATTTTGGGGTAAATGGGGATTTGGGGAAAAAATGGGGAGTGAATTTGGGGGGGGAAAGGGGGATTTTGGGAAAAATTAGGAATTTGGGGGGATAAGCCTGGGATTTTGGGAAAAAAATCTGGGGGTGAATAGGGAATTAAGGGGGGAAATGGGGATTTGGGGAAAAAATGGGGATGTTGGGGGGATAAATCTGGGATTTTGGGGAAAAAATGGGGAATTTGGGGGAATAAACCCGGGATTTTGGGGAAAAAATGGGGAGGGAATGGGGAATTTAGAGGGGAATGGGGATTTTGAGAAAAAATGGGGAATTTCGAGTGATAAATCTGCGATTTTCGGGAAAAAATGGGGAATTTGGGGAGATAAACCTGGGATTTTGGGGAAGAAATCGGGAGCAAATAGGGAATTAAGGGGGGAAATGGGGATTTTGGGGAAAAATGGGGATTTTGGGGGGATAAACCTGGGATTTTGGGAAAAAACGGGGAATTTGGGGAGGATAAAACTGGGATTTTGGGGAAAAATTGGGAGTGAATAGAGAATTTAGAGGGGAATGGAGATTTTGAGAAAAAATGGGGAATTTGGGGGGATAAACCTGGGATTTTGGGGAAAAGATCAGGATTGAATTTGGGGGAGAAATGGGGATTTTGGGAAAAATGGGGATTTTGGGAAAAAATGGGGAATTTGGGGGATAAACTTGGGATTTTGGGAAAAAATTGAAAGCGAATAGGGAATTTGGAGGGGAAATGGGGATTTTGGGGGTATAAACCTGGGATTTTGGGGAATAAATTGGGAGTGAATAGGGAATTTGGGGTGAAATGGGGATTTTGGGGAAAAGCGAGAGATTTTGGGGAAAAATGAGGAATTTGGGGGGATAAACCTGGGTTTTTGGGGAGAAAAATGGGAGGGAATTTTGGGGAGAAATGGGGATTTGGGGAAAAAATTGGGATTTTGGAGGGGTAAACCTGGGATTTTGGGAAAAAAATGAAGATTTTGGGGGGATAAACCTGGGATTTTGGGGAGAATAATGGGAGAGAATTTTGGGGGGAATCGGGATTTTGGGAAAAAATTAAGATTTTGGGGGGATAAACCTGGGATTTTGGGGAAAAAATTGGGAGGGAATGGGGAATTTGGGGGGAAATGGGGATTTGGGGAAAAAATGGGGAATTTGGGGGATAAACCTGGGATTTTGGGGAAAAAATTGGGAGTGAATAGGGAATTTGAGGGGAAAAAATAGGGAATTTGGGGGTGTAAACCTGGGATTTTGGGGGGGATAAACCTGGGATTTGGGGAAAAAAATCCGGGGATGAATAGGGAATTTTGGGGGAAATGGGGATTTGGGGAAAAAATTGGGATTTGGGGGCATAAACCTGGGATTTTGGGGAAAAAATTGGGAGTGAATAGGGAATTTGGGGGGAAATGGGGATTTGGGGAAAAAATTGGGATTTTGGGGGATAAACCTGGGATTTGGGGAAAAAATTAAAAGGGAATTTAGGGATAAATAGGGATTTTGGGAAAAAGTGGGGATTTTGGTGAAAAATGGGGATTTTGGGGGGATAAACCTGGGATTTTAGGGGAAAAATCTGGGGGTGAATAGGGAATTTTGGGGGAAATGGGGATTTGGGGAAAAAATTGGGTTTTGGGGGGATAAACAAGAGATTTTGGGGGGAAAAATAGGG
This sequence comes from Zonotrichia albicollis, assembly GCF_047830755.1. Lineage (NCBI taxonomy): Eukaryota > Metazoa > Chordata > Aves > Passeriformes > Passerellidae > Zonotrichia > Zonotrichia albicollis. The sequence continues at coordinate 1,175,741 of NC_133842.1, forward strand.
GAGCATATAGGAAATTTTGGGGGAAATATGGGGATTTTGGGGGAAAATGGGATTTTGGGGCAGAACCTGCAGGGATTTTGGGGCAGAACCTGCAGGGATTTTGGGGAAAGTTTGGGGGATTTTGGGGTAAATTTGGGGGATTTTGGTGTGAATTTGAGGGATTTTGGGGTAAATTTGGGGGATTTTGGGGTTCTGAAGGCGATAGATGGGATCGGGGGAATCTCAGGATTAATTAATCTCAATAATTAACATTAATCACTAATTAATGACCACTAATTAATGTCCGCAGGGGTGACCACCGGCAGGACCGACGCGAGCGGCCATATTGAGCCCCTCCCCCACCCCCTCTTGGCCCCTCCCCCACCCTCGTTTTGTATTTCTGCCCCTCCCCCATTGCCCCGCCCCCCTCGCGGGCCCCGCCCCCACCCGCTTTTAACCCTCCCCCCCCCCCCAATAAAGCGAATTTGGGGGAAGGAATCGGGGCCGCTGCTGATTGGATGGGGATGGGAGGGGGGCGTGGCCGTGCTGTGAGGTCATTAATGGGCTAATGAGGCACTTCCGGCCGCGGGGTTCATTAGCGAGCTCATTAACGAGATCGTTAAGCGCTGATGTCATGAAGGGAAGGGCGTAAATTGGGATGGGGCCCCTTTAAAGGGGCACGGTGGGGCGGGCCTACGGAGGGGTAATTTGCATAATGGGCGTGGTATGACCATAAATGGACTGCGGGGCGTGGCTTGAGCGTGTTTACATCTGGTACGTAGATTGCTGGGGTGTATTAGCATAAGGGGCGTGGTTTAACCATAAATGGGTGTGGGTGTGGTTTAGGAGGGCACGCTTAGTGCAGTGGGCGTGGTTCTGCCATAAATGGAAAACGGGGGTGTGGCTTCTGCTTTCCCCTTACGTTTAGGGGGCGTGGTTTTACCATAAATGGCTTTTAAGGGGCGTGGTTTGACCATAAATGGGTATTGAGGGGGCGTGGTTTGACCATAAATGGGTATTGAGGGGGCGTGGTTTGACCATAAATGGTTATGGAGGGGCGTGGTTTGGCCATAAATGGGTATTGAGGGCGTGGCTTCGTCACGGCGGGAGCGCTGAGGGGACGCCGCCATGAGGGGCCCCAGGTGCCCGTACAGGTGTCAGGGGCTCCGGTACCTGTCCAGGTGTGCGGGAACAGCGATTTCCCAACGAAACGCAGCCGTGACCGCGCTCAGGTGAGAGCAGCGGCCGATCCCCGTTGGGGTGCGGGAACCGCGGCCTCAGCGCAGGTGCGGGAGGGCAGGAAGTGCCTGTGCAGGTAGCAGGGGCGTGTGCCGGCGGCCAGGTGAGGGGTGTGGCGGCAGATTCCGGACAGGTACACGGGGCGTGGCCGCCCTTCAGGTGAGGGGACACGGTAGGGCCGGAAGGTGCCGGCGGCCACAGCGGCCCGGGAGCGATGAGGAGGCGGCGGCGGGAGCCGAGAGCGGGGCCTGGAGCGGGGCTGGGGTTGCTGCTGCTGCCGCTTCTGCTGCTGGGCGGTGAGAGGCGATTTGGGGCAATCTGGGGAGTTTGAGGGGATTTTAGAGGGATCCTGATGGATTTGGGGGGTTTTGAGGGGGTACTGAGGGGATTTGAGAGGGAATCGTGAAGGTATTTTAACAGGGACTCGTGAGGGGATTTTGGCGGGAATTGTGAGGAGATTAAGGAGAGTCTGAGGGGATTGGGGGTGTCCGAAGGGATTTGGGAGAGTTTGAGGGGGTTTTGAGGGGGTACTGAGGGAATTTGAGAGGGAATCATGAAGGTATTTTAACAGGGACTCGTGAGGGGATTTTGGCGGGAATTGTGAGGAGATTAAGGAGAGTTTGAGGGGATTTTAGAGGGATCCTGATGGATTTGGGGGGTTTTGAGGGGGTACTGAGGGGATTTGAGAGGGAATCGTGAAGGTATTTTAACCAGGGACTTGTGAGGGGATTTTGCGGGAATTGTGAGGAGATTAAGGAGACTCTGAGGGGATTTTAGAGGGATCCTGTTGGATTTGGAGGGTTTTGAGGGGGTACTGAGGGGTTTTGAGGGGATTTGAGAGGGAATCGTGAAGGTATTTTAACCAGGGACTCGTGAGGGGATTTTGGCGGGAATTGTGAGGAGATTAAGGAGAGTCTGAGGGGATTGGGGGTGTCCGAAGGGATTTGGGGGAGTTTAGGAGAGTCCTGAGGGGATTTGGGGGTGCATGAAGGATTTTGGGGGGAATCTGAGGGGATTTGGGAGTTCCTGAGAGGGTTTGAAGGGGTCCTGTGGGGATGTGAAGTGTTTTCGGGAGAAAATCGTGAGTGAATTTCAACGGGGAATCGTGAGGGGATTTTTGGCGGGAATCGTGAGGGGATTTGGGGGTTCTGAGGGAAATTGGGGTGCCCGAAGGGATTTGGGCGTTTTTGAAGGGATTTGGAGGAGTTTAAAGGGATTTGAAAGGATGTTTTGGGGTGACCCGTGGTGATTTTAAGGGGTTTTTGGAGGGAATCGTGAGAGGATTTTTGGGGTTTTTGGAGAGAAACGTGAGGGGATTTTAGGCGGGAATCCTGAGGAGATTTCGGGGGGAACCGTGAGAGGGGATTTTTGGTGGAATCGTGAGGGGATTTTTGGGGTAATCATGAGATTTTGGGGGGATATCAGGAGATTTTTGGGGTGTTCTGAGGAGGTTTAGGGGCATCTGAGGGGATTTGGGAGGGTCTGAGGGGATTTCGGGGGGAATTGAAGGGGATCGGGAGAGAATTCAGGACGAAAACCTTGAGGAGATTTTTGCGGGGAACCGCGAGGGGATTTGAGGGGAATCCGAGGGGATTTGGGATTTTCTGAGATTTTGGACTTTCTGAGGGGATTTCGTGGTTTCTGAGGGTTTTTTTGGGGGGGAATTGGGAAGAAATTTGGGGAGGGAGCATCCGAGAGGATGAGGAGGAAGAAAACCGTGAGGGGATTTTGGGGAGAATCCGGGGGGATTTGGGGTTGTTCTGAGGGGAGAAAAAAGGCGGGAAAAGAATCTGAGGGAATTTCGGATTTTTCTGAGGCGATTTTGGGCCGGGACGAGCGTGAGGGAATTTAGGAGGTGTCTGAGGGGATTTGGGGGGTTCTGATGAGGTTTTGGGGGAAATCCGAGGGGATTTGAGGGATTCTGAGGGGGTTTTGGGGAAATCCGAGGGGATTTTAAAAAATGTTGAGGGGGTTTGGGAGATCCTGAGGGGATTTCAACGATTCCGAGAGGATTTTGGGGCGGTTTGAAAGGATTTTGGGGGAGGATTCTTATTGGGGGATTTTGAGGCTCTGAGGGGACACAGAAAAAGGGTCTGAGGGAACCCAAAATTTAAAAATTGAGGGGATCAGAAGCAAAAAAAAATTTAATTAAGAGTGACAATTTTGAGGACGTGGTTTTGAGGGGGCTGTGAGGATTTTGGGGGGTCAGAGGTGACATTGTGGGGGTCACAATGGACACACAAGGGGGGTCACAAGGGACACATAGAGGGGTCAAAGGTCACCCAGGTGTCGCAGGAAGGTACCACGCGCAGGGCACGGGGGGGGGGGTTCCACAGCTCGCATTCCAGGGCCGGTTTTTCCGGCTCGCCCCGGATGCCCGCTGCCATCCCGGATGTTGGGGTGGCCCCAATGTCCGGCCAGGTCACCCCCGGGGGGGAAATGACGTCATCATCTTAATGGGGGGGTCCCCAAAAAGCGTCTCTGACGTCATCAAACCCCCCCCTTGTTTCTCACAGGTCACTGGGGGGTGGCAGCAGAAGATGACCCAGGTGAAGAGGGGAGGGGAAAACACCTGGGAAGGGTCCCTGGGCTTGGGGGGTCCTGAATTCTGGGGTCCCTTAAGGGGAGGGGTCGCATTTTTGGGGTTTCTGTTTTTGGGAGGGGTCCCATTTTTGGAGGGGGATATCCCATTTTTTTGGAGGGGGGGGTCCTTTTAAGGGGATGGGTCCCATTTTGGGGGGTTATCCCATAATTTGGGTCTGGGGGGGTTCCCTATAAGGGGATGGCTCCATTTTTGGGGGGGGTTCCCTTTAAATGGATGGCTCCATTTTTGGTGGGGTTCCCTTTAAATGGATGGCTCCATTTTTGGGGGGGTTTCCCTTTAAATGGATGGCTCCATTTTTGGGGGGGGTTCCCTATAAGGGAATTGCTCCATTTTTAGGGGGTTCCCTTTAAATGGATGGCTCCATTTTTAGGTGGTCCCTTTAAATGGATGGCTCCATTTTGGGGGTTCCCTTTGAATGGACGGCTCCATTTTTGGGGGGTGGTTCCCTTTAAATGGATAACTCCATTTTTGGAAGGTTCCCTTTAAATGGATGGCTCCATTTTTGTGGGGGTTCCATTTAAATGGATGGCTCCATTTTTGGGGGGGGTTCCCTTTAAGGGAATTGCTCCATTTTTAGGGGGTTCCCATTAAATGGATGGCTCCATTTTTAGGTGGTCCCTTTGAATGGACGGCTCCATTTTTGGGGGGTGTTCCCGTTAAATGGATGGCTCCATTTTTGGGGGGGTTCCAGTTCCCTATAAGGGGATTGCTCCATTTTTGGGGGGTGTTCCCGTTAAATGGACGGCTCCATTTTTGGGGGGGGTTCCCTTTAAATGGACGGCTCCATTTTTAGGTGGTCCCTTTAAATGGATGGCTCCATTTTTGGGGGGGTTCCCTATAAGGGGATTGCTCCATTTTTAGGTGGTCCCTTTAAATGAATGGCTCCATTTTTGGGGGGTCCTTTTACGGGGATAGCTCTATTTTTGGGGGGTTCCCTTTAAATGGATGGCTCCATTTTTGGGGGGGTTCCCTATAAGGGGATTGCTCCATTTTTGGGGGGTGTTCCCTTTAAATGGATGACTCCATTTTTGGGGGGGAGTTCTCTTTAAATGGCTGGCTCCATTTTTGGGGGGGGGTTCCCATTAAATGGATGGCTCCATTTTTGGGGGGGTTCCCTTTGAATGGATGGCTCCATTTTTGGGGGGTGTTCCCTTTAAATGGATGGCTCCATTTTTGGGGGGGTTCCCTACAAGGGAATTGCTCCATTTTTAGGGGGTTCCCATTGAATGGATGGCTCCATTTTTGTGTGGGGGGGGTTCCCTTTACATGGATAACTCCATTTTTGGGGGGTGTTCCCGTTAAATGGATGACTCCATTTTTGGGGGGGTTCCCTTTAAATGGATGGCTCCATTTTTGGGGGTTGGTTCCCTTTAAATGGACGGCTCCATTTTTGGGGGTTCCCTTTAAATGGATAACTCCATTTTTTGGGGGGTGTTCCCGTTAAATGGATGGCTCCATTTTTGGTGGTTCCATTTAAATGGATGGCTCCATTTTTGGGGGTTCCCTATACGGGGATTGCTCCATTTTTGGGGGGTGTTCCCGTTAAATGGACGGCTCCATTTTGGAGTCCCTTTAAATGGATGGCTCCATTTTTGGGGGGGTTCCCTTTAAATGGATGGCTCCATTTTGGAGTCCCTTTAAATGGATGGCTCCATTTTTGGGGGGGTTCCCTTTAAATGGATGGCTCCATTTTGGAGTCCCTTTAAATGGATGGCTCCATTTTTGGGGGGGTTCCCTTTAAATGGATGGCTCCATTTTTGGGGGGGGTTCCCTATAAGGGGATTGCTCCATTTTTAGGGGGGGGGTTCCCTATAAGGGGATTGCTCCATTTTTGGGGGGGGTTCCCGTTAAATGGACGGCTCCATTTTAACCCCCGCAGTGCCGTGCGGGACCCCCGTGCACCGGCGCGTGGTGGGGGGCTCGGGGGCGCAGGAGGGGCAGTGGCCATGGACGGTCAGCGTGGCCTTCAGGGGGCGCCACGTCTGCGGGGGGGCGCTGATCGCCCCCGCCTGGGTGCTGACGGCCGCCCACTGCTTCCCGCCGTGAGTAAAACACCCCAAAAACTGCCCCGTTTCACCCCAAAATAGACCCCTAAATACCCTGGGATTTACCCCAAAATATCCCCCAAAATACCCTGGGATTTACCCCAAAATACCCTGGGATTTACCCTAAAACAACCCTGGGATTTACCCCAAAATATCCCCCGAAATACCCTGGAATTTACCCCAAAATATCCCCCAAAATACCCTGAAATAGACCCAAAATATACCCTGGGATTTACCCAAAAATAGCCTGGAATTTACCCCAAAACACCTGGGATTTACCCCAAAATATCCTGGGATTTACCCCAAAATAGACCCAAAATATCCTGGGATTTACCCTAAAATAACCCTGGGATTTACCCCAAAATATCCCCCAAAATAACCCTGGAATTTAACCCAAAATATCCTGGGATTTACCCTGAAATATCCCCAAAATAACCCTGGGATTTACCCCAAAATATCCCCAAAATACCCTGGGATTTACCCCAAAATATCCCCCAAAATACCCTGGGATTTACCCCAAAATATCCCCAAAATACCCTGGGATTTACCCTGAAATAGACCCCAAAATACCCTGGGATTTACCCCAAAATATCCCCAATATACCCTGGGATTTACCCCGAAATACCCTGGGATTTACCCTGAAATAGCCCCCAAATAACCCTGGGATTTACCCCAAAATACCCTGGGATTTACCCCAAAATATCCCCCAAAATACCCTGAAATAGACCCAAAATACCCTGGGATTTACTCCAAAATATCCCCAAAATACCCTGGGATTTACCCCAAAATATCCCCCAAAATACCCTGAAATAGACCCAAAATATACCCTGGGATTTACCCCAAAATATCCCCCAAAATACCCCAAAATAGACCCAAAATATACCCTGGGATTTACCCCAAAATACCCCCAGAAATACCCTGGGATTTACCCCAAAATATCCCCCAAAATACCCCAAAATAGACCCAAAATATACCCTGGGATTTACCCCAAAATATCCCTTGAAATACCCTGGGATTTACCCCAAAATAACCCTAAAATACCCTGGGATTTACCCCAAAATATCCCAAAAATACCCTGGGATTTACCCCAAAATATCCCCAAAATACCCTGGGATTTACCCCGAAATACCCTGGGATTTACCCCGAAATATCCCCAGAAATATCCTGGAATAGACCCTGAAATATCCCCAAAAATAGCCTGGAATTTACCCTGAAATAGACCCAAAATACCTGGGATTTACCCCAAAATATCCCAAATATATCCTGGGATTTACCCCAAAATATCCCCCAAAATACCCCCAAAAATACCCCAAAATATCCCCCAAAATACCCTGAAATAGACCCAAAATATACTCTGGGATTTACCCCAAAATATCCCCAAAAATAGCCTGGAATTTACCCTGAAATAGATCCCAAAATACCCTGGGATTTACCCCAAAACACCTGGGATTTACCCTGAAATACTGCTGGGAATGACCCCAAAAATAGCCAGGATTTACCCCAAAATATACCCTGGGATTTACCCCAAAATAACCCCGGGATTTACCCCAAAATATCCCCAAAATACCCTGGGATTTACCCCAAAATATCCCCAGAAATATCCTGAAATAGACCCAAAATATACCCTGGGATTTACCCCAAAATATCCCCCCAAATACCCTGGGATTTACCCCAAAATATCCCAAAAATACCCTGGGATTTACCCCAAAATAGACCCCAAAATACCCTGGGATTTACCCCAAAATAACCCTGGATTTACCCTGAAATATTCACAAAATATACCCTGGAATTTAACCCAAAATATCCTGGGATTTACCCTGAAATATCCCCCAAAATATCCTGGGATTTACCCCGAAATATCCCCCAAAACACCTGGGATTTACCCCAAAATATCCCCCAAAATACCCTGGGATTTACCCCAAAATATCCCCTAAAACACCTGGGATTTACCCCAAAATATCCCCAAAATACCCTGGGATTTACCCCAAAATACCCCCAAAAATAACCTTGATATTTACCCCAAAATACCACTGGGAATGATCCAAAAACCATGGAATTTACCCCAAAAATATCCCCATAAAAATACCCTGGGATTTACCCCCAAAATACCCTGAAATATCACCAGAAATACTCAAAACTCCCCAAAAACCCCAAATTTTCCCAAAAACCCCCAAATTCCGCTTTCCCCATAGGGAGAACCCCCTCCCCAAATACCGGGTGACCCTTTCAGGACCCCCCAAAATCCCCCCAAATTCCCAATTCCTGACCCCAAACCCCCCCAAACCCTCCCCAATTCACCCCAAACTCCCCAAAAACCCCAAATTCCCGATTCCTGACCCCAAATTCCCCGTAGGGAGAACCCCCTCCCCAAATACCGGGTGACCCTTTCAGGACCCCCCAAAATCCCCCCAAATTCCCAATTCCTGACCCCCAACCCTCCCCAATTCACCCAAAAACCCCAAATTTGCCCCAAAAACCCCAAATTTCCCCCCAAAAACCCCAAATTCCCGATTCCTGACCCCAAATTCCCCGTAGGGAGAACCCCCTCCCCAAATACCGGGTGACCCTTTCAGGACCCCCCAAAATCCCCCCCAAAAATCCCAATTCCTGACCCAAACCCCCCCAAAACTCCCCTCAAACCCCCCCAAACCCTCCCCAATTCACCCAAAACTCCCCAAAAACCCCAAATTTCCCCAAAAACCCCAAATTCTACATTCCCCGTAGGGAGAACCCCCTCCCCAAATACCGGGTGACCCTTTCAGGACCCCCCAAAATCCCAATTCCTGACCCCAAACCCCTCCAAACCCTCCCCAATTCACCCAAAACTCCCCAATTCACCCCAAATTTCCCCCCAAAAACCCCAAATTCCCCATTCCTGACCCCAAATTCCCCGTAGGGAGAACCCCCTCCCCGAGTACCGGGTGACGCTGGGGGTCCTGCAGCTCCTGTCCCCCCCCCCCGACGCCCAGGTGAGGGGCGTGGCCTCCGTCGCGCGTCACCCGGCCTATCGCGACTATCACGACAGCGGGCGGGATGATGACGTCACGGGGGGTGACGTCAGCGGGGGCGTGGACATGGCGGGGGATCTGGCGCTGGCCCGGCTGGACCCCCCCGCCAGCCCATCGCGCTTGGTACGGCCCGTGTGCCTGCCCGCCGCCGGAGTGACCTTTGACCCCGGCATGAACTGCACCGTCACCGGCTGGGGACACGTGCGGACGGCCGGTGGGTGACAACGGGGACATGGGGACATTGGGGACATGGGGACACCATTGGGGACATGGGGACACCGGCTGGGGACACGTGCGGACGGCCGGTGGGTGACAACGGGGACATGGGGACATCATTGGGGATTGGGGACACCATTGGGGACACCATTGGGGACATGGGGACATCATTGGGGACATGGGGACACCATGGGGGACATGGGGACACCATGGGGGACATGGGGACACCATTGGGGACACGTGCGGACGGCCGGTGGGTGACAACAGGGACATGGGGACATCATTGGGGACACCATTGGGGACACCATTGGGGACATGGGGACATCATTGGGGACAGTGGGGACATGGGGACACCATTGGGGACATTGGGGACATGGGGACATCAGTGGGGACATCATTGGGGACATCATTGGGGACACGTCCGGACGGCCGGTGGGTGACAGTGGGGACATTGGGGACATTGGGGACACCATTGGGGACATGGGGACATCATTGGGGACACCATTGGGGACATGGGGACACCATTGGGGACAGTGGGATACCGGGTAGGGACACGTCCGGACGGCCGGTGGGTGACAATGGGGACACCATTGGGGACACCATTGGGACATCATTGGGGACACCACTGGGGATATGGGGACACCATTGGGGACACGTCCGGACGGCCGGTGGGTGACAGTGGGGACACCATTGGGGACATGGGGACACCATTGGGGACATTGGGGACATGGGGACATCATTGGGGACATTGGGGACACCATTGGGGACATGGGGACACCGGCTGGGGACACGTCCGGACGGCCGGTGGGTGACATTGGGGACATGGGGACACCATGGGGGACATGGGGACACCATAGGGGACATGGGGACACCATTGGGGACACCATTGGGGACACCATTGGGGACACCATTGGGGACACATCCGGACGGCCGGTAGGTGACATTGGGGACATCATTGGGGACATGGGGACATTGGGGACATGGGGACACCATTGGGGTTATGGGGACACCATTGGGGACACCATTGGGGACATGGGGACATCATTGGGGACATGGGGACACCATTGGGGACATTGGGACGTCATTGGGGATATGGGGACATAACTGGGACATCATTGGGACATCATTGGGACATCATTGGGGACATGGGGACACCATTGGGGACACATCTGGATGGCCAGTGGGTGACAACAGTGACATTGGGGGGACTGAGGGGAATTGGGGACACCCGGGGTGACCAGGACAGGGTTGGGGACACCACAATGACCACAGGATGGGGTTGGGGACACCCGGGGTGACCAGGACAGGGCTGGGGACACCTTGGTGACCCCAGGACAGGGTTGGGGACACCACAATGACCACAGGACAGGGTTGGGGACACCACAGTGACCACAGGACAGGGTTGGGGACACCCGGGGTGACCAGTACAGGGTTGGGGACACTGTGATGACCACAGGGCAGGGTTGGAGACACTGTGATGACCAGTACAGGGTTGGGGACACCTGCAGTGACCAGGACAGGGTTGTGGACACCACAATGACCACAGGACAGGGTTGGGGACACCTGCAGTGACCAGGACAGGGTTGTGGACACCACAATGACCACAGGACAGGGTTGGGGACACCTTGGTGACCCCAGGTGACCCCGTGGTGTCCCCATTGTCCCCTCAGTGCCGCTGCCACCGCCCAAGACTCTGCAGCAGCTGGAGGTGCCGCTGCTGAGCCGGCGCCACTGCCGCTGCCTGTACGCGCTGGGGACAGTGAGGACAATGACAGGGACAGGGGACACAGGGACAGAGCTGGGGACACCGGCGGGGGACACGCTGTGCGCCGGCCTGCCCCAGGGACAGCGCGACGCCTGCCAGGTGCGTGTGTGACATCGGTGTCACCTCCCCCTGTTGGTGTCACCTCTCGGTGTCACCTCCCCCTGTGCCACCCCTGTGTCGGTGTCACCTCCCCCTGTGTCGGTGTCACCTCCCCTGTGTTGGTGTCACCTCCCCCTGTGTCGGTGTCACCTCTCGGTGTCACCTCCCCCCTGTGCCACCCCTGTGTCAGTGTCACCTCCCCCTGTTGGTGTCACCTCTCAGTGTCACCGCTGTCACCTCCTCCCCATGTCCCTGCCCGCCCCCCCCCCCCCCAAGTGTCCCCTCAGTGTCACCTCTTGGGGTCGTCTTGATGTCCCTCTTTATCCTCAATGTCCCCCCAATGTCCCCAAACCCCTCAATGTCCCCCATGTCCCCAATGTCCCCAAATGTCCCCAAACCCCCTATATCCCCAATATCCCCAATGTTCCCAATGTCCCCAATGTCCCCCAATCCCCTGTGTGTCCCCAATCCCCCTATATCCTCAATATCCCCCCAATGTCCTCAATGTCCCCAGTGTCCCCCAATGTCCCCAATCCCCTCAATTCCCCCAATATCCCCAATGTCCCCTGTGTGTCCCCAAACCCCCTATATCCCCAATATCCCCAATCCCCTCAATGTCCCCAATGTCCCCAATCCCCCCAATGTCCCCAATGCCCTCAATGTCCCCTCAGTGTCCCCAATGTCCCCAAACCTCTGAATGTCTCCAATGTCCCCTGAGTGTCCCCTATGTCCCCAATGTCCCCATTGTCCCCTAGGGTGACTCAGGCGGTCCCCTGTCCTGCCGCCTTGGTGGCACCTGGCACCTGGCGGGGTCCCCATGTCCCCAATATCCCCAATCCCCCCTATATCCCCAATATCCCCAATGTTCCCACTGTCCCCAATGTCCCCTCAGTGTCCCCAATCCCCTGAGTGTCCCCATTGTCCCCTAGGGTGACTCTGGCGGTCCCCTGTCCTGCCGCCTCGCTGGCACCTGGCACCTGGCGGGCGTGGTGAGTTGGGGCGACGCCTGCGGCCTGCCCGGGCGCCCCGGTGTCTACACGGGGGTGTCCCCTCACCTGCCCTGGATCCTCTCCCTTGTCCCCGAGCTGGCCCCGCGCCATCCACCCCCCTCCCGCGATGTCCTCAATGGTATCTCCCAGGATGAGCCCGACGCTCCCTGCCAGTGGGCGGAGCTTCCCCCGGGCTGGCCACGCCCACTGTCGCCAAGCCAGGGAGGGACCATCAACACGGACACGGGGGTGGCACCGGGGCACAGCCGGGCATTACTGCTGCTGGTGGCGCTGCTCTGGGTTTTGGGGTGAAAAATACAAATTTTGGAAATCCTAGTCCTGATTTTGGGGTGAAAAACACGGATTTTGGAGTCCTGGGGAGAAAATCCCGGATTTTGGGGTCCTGCTCTGGGTTTTGGGGTGAAAATCCCGGATTTTGGGGGTCCTGGCCACGCCCACTGTCGCCAAGCCAGGGAGGTACCACGGACACGGACACGGGGGTGGCACTGGGGCACAGCCGGGCATTGCTGCTGCTGGGGGCGGCGCTGCTCTGGGTTTTGGGGTGAAAAACACGGATTTTGGGGTCCTGGGTTGGGTTTTGGGGGGTCCTGGGTTGGGTTTTGAGGTGAAAAACACGGATTTTGGGGTTCTGGGGGGAAAATCCCGGATTTTGGGGGTCCTGGCCACGCCCACTGTCGCCAAGCCAGGGAGGGACCACGGGCACGGACACGGGGGTGGCACCGGGGCACAGCCGGGCATTGCTGCTGCTGGGGGCGGCGCTGCTCTGGGTTTTGGGGTGAAAAACATGGATTTTGGGGTTCTGGGGTGAAAAACACGGATTTTGGGAGTCCTGGGCGGGGTTTTGGGGTGAAAACGGCACCGTTTTGGGGTCCTGGGTTGGGTTTTGGGGGGTCCTGGGTTGGGTTTTGGGGTGAAAATCCCGGATTTTGGGGTCCTGGGTTGGGTTTTGGGTTGAAAATCCCGGATTTTGGGGGTCCTGGGTTGGGTTTTGGGGTGAAAATCCTGGATTTTGGGAGTCCTAGTCCTGATTTTGGGGTGAAAATCCCGGATTTTGGGAGACCTGCTCTGGGTTTTGGGGTGAAAATCCCGGATTTTGGGGTTTTGGGGTGAAAATCCCGGATTTTGGGGTCCTGGCCACGCCCACTGTCGCCAAGCCAGGGAGGGACCACGGACACGGACACGGGGGTGGCACCGGGGCACAGCCGGGCATTACTGCTGGGGGCGGCGCTGCTCTGGGTTTTGGGGTGAAAAACACGGATTTTGGGGTTCTGGGGGGAAAAAACCCACGGATTTTGGGGGTCCTGCTCTGGGTTTTGGGGTGAAAATCCGGGATTTTGGGGTTCTGGGGTGAAAATCCTGGGTTTTGGGGGTCCTGGCCACGCCCACTGTCGCCAAGCCAGGGAGGTACCACCGACACGGACACGGGGGTGGCACCGGGGCACAGCCGGGCATTACTGCTGCTGGGGGCGGCGCTGCTCTGGGTTTTGGGGTGAAAAATACAAATTTTGGGGTTCTGGGGGGAAAAATCCCGGATTTTGGGGGTCCTGATTTTGGGGTTTTGGGGTGAAAATCCCGGATTTTGGGGGTCCTGGCCACGCCCACTGTCGCCAAGCCAGGGAGGGACCACGGGCACGGACACGGGGGTGGCACCGGGGCACAGCCGGGCATTGCTGCTGGGGGCGGCGCTGCTCTGGGTTTTGGGGTGAAAAACACGGATTTTGGGAATTCTAGTCCTGATTTTGGGGTGAAAAACACGGATTTTGGGGTTCTGGGGAGAAAATCACGGATTTTGGGGTCCTGCTCTGGGTTTTGGGGTGAAAAACGCGGATTTTGGGGTGAAAATCCTGGATTTTGAGAGTCCTAGTCCTGATTTTGGGGGTTCTGGGGGGGAAAATCCGGATTTTGGGAGTCCTGGGTTGGGTTTTGGGGTGAAAATCCGGGATTTTAGGGTCCTGGGTTGGGTTTTGGGGGGTCCTGGGTTGGGTTTTGGGGTGAAAAACACGGATTTTGGGAGTCCTGGGGAGAAAATCCCGGATTTTGGGGTCCCAGTCCCAACTTTGGGGTGAAAATCCCAGTTTTTGGGATCCTGAGTTGGGTTTTGGGGTGAAAATCCGGGATTTTGGGGTCCTGGGGTGAAAATCCCGGATTTTGGGAGTCCTGGGGAGAAAATCCCAGATTTTGGGAGACCTGGGTTGGGTTTTGGGGACAAAATCCCGGATTTTGGGGGTCCTGATTTTGGGGTTTTGGGGTGAAAATCCCGGATTTTGGGGGTCCTGGGGAGAAAATCCCGGATTTTGGGGTCCTGCTCTGGGTTTTGGGGTGAAAATCCCGGATTTTGGGGGTCCTGGCCACGCCCACTGTCGCCAAGCCAGGGAGGGACCACCGACACGGACACGGGGGTGGCACCGGGGCACAGCCGGGCATTGCTGCTGCTGGGGGTGGCGCTGCTCTGGGTTTTGGGGTGAAAAACACGGATTTTGGGGTGAAAATCCTGGATTTTGGGGTCCTGCTCTGGGTTTTGGGGTGAAAATCCCGGATTTTGGGGTTCTGGGGTGAAAATCCTGGATTTTGAGAGTCCTAGTCCTGATTTTGGGGGTTCTGGGGGAAAAATCCCGGATTTTGGGAGACCTGGGTTGGGTTTTGGGGTGAAAAATCCCAGATTTTGGGGTCCTGGGTTGGGTTTTGGGGGGTCCTGGGTTGGGTTCTGGGGTGAAAATCCCAGATTTTGGGGTCCCAGTCCCAAGTTTTGGGGGCAAAATGGAAAAAATTTGGGGTCCTGGGTTGGGTTTTGGGGTGAAAATCCCGGATTTTGTGGATCCTGGGTTGGGTTTTGGGGGTCCTGCTCTGGATTTTGGGGTGAAAATCCCGGATTTTGGGGTCCTGGGCTTGGTTTTGGGGGAAAAATGCCAAATTTTGGGGTCCTAGGTTGGGTTTTTGAGGGAAAAACCCAGATTTTGGGGTCCCAGTCCCAAGTTTGGGGGGAAAATGGAAAAATCTGCGGTCCTGGGTTGGGTTTTGGGGTGAAAAACACGGATTTTGGGGGTCCTGAGCTTGGTTTTGGGGGAAAAATGCCAAATTTTGGGGTCCTGGGTTGGGTTTTGGGGTGAAAATCCTGGATTTTGGGGGTCCTAATCCTGATTTTGGGGTAAAAATGCCAAATTTTAGGGTCCTGGGTTGGGTTTTGGGGTGAAAATCCCGGATTTTGGGGTCTCGGGTTGGGTTTTGGGGTGAAAACCCTGAATTTGGGGGTTCAGATCCTGATTTTGGGGTGAAAATTCCAAATTTTGGGGTCCTGGGTTGGGTTTTGGGGTAAAAACTCCAAGAAATTGGGGTGGGGACCCCAAAAATGGGAGTGGGACCCCAAAATTGAGCCCTAAATTCCCCCCAAAAAATTCCCAAAAAATAAAAACTCGGAGACCCCTCCCCGTCCTTTTCCTGCTTTATTTGGGGTGGGGGAGACCCCAAAATTGGGGAGGGAAATGGGGACCCCAAAATATCGGGGGGACCCCAAAATTTGGAGGAAAAAAAGCCAAAAATTTGGGGGAAAAATCACAAAAATTGGGGGAAAAAACCACAAAAATTTGGGGGAAAAAACACAAAAATTGGGGGAGAAAACCACAAAAATTTGGGGGAAAAACCACAAAAATTTGGGGAAAAAAACACAAAAATTTGGGGGAAAAATCACAAAAATTTGGGGGAGAAAATCACAAAAATTTGGGGGAAAAATCACAAAAATTTGGGGGGAAAATCACAAAAATCTGGGGGAAAAAACACAAAAATTTGGGGGGAAAAATGCCAAAAATTTGGGGGAAAAAATCACAAAAATTTGGGGGGGAAAAAACCACAAAAATTTGGGGGAAAAAAACACAAAAATTTTGGGGAAAAAACCACAAAAATTTGGGGGGAAAACACAAAAATTTGGGGGAAAAACATAAAAATTTGGGGGAAAAAACACAAAAATTTGGGGGGAAAAACACAAAAATTTGGGGGAAAAAATCACAAAGATTTGGGGGGAAAAGCACAAAAATTGGGGGAGAAAAACACAAAAATTTGGGGGAAAAACCACAAAAATTTGGGAAAAAACCACAAAAATTTGGGGGAGAAAACACAAAAATTTGAGGGAAAAAAAAGCCAAAAATTTGGGGGAAAAACCACAAAAATTGGGGGAGAAAAACACAAAAATTTGGGGGAAAACCACAAAAATTTTGGGGAAAAAATCACAAAAATTTGGGGGAAAAAATCACAAAAATTTGGGGGAAAACCACAAAAATTTGGGGGAAAAAAACCACAAAAATTTGGGGGAAAACCACAAAAATTTGGGGGAAAAAACCCACAAAAATTTGGGGGAAAAAACACAAAAATTTGGGGGAAAAACACAAAAATTTGGGGAAAAAACACAAAAATTTGGGGGAAAAAACCACAAAAATTTGGGGGAAAAAACACAAAAATTTTGGGGAAAAAACCACAAAAATTTGGGGGAAATAATCACAAAAATTTGGGGGAAAACCACAAAAATTTGGGGGAAAAAAACATAAAAATTTGGGGGAAAAAATCATAAAAATTTGGGGGAAAAAACCACAAAAATTTGGGGAAAAAACCACAAAAATTTGGGGGAAAAAACCACAAAAATTTGTGGGAAAAACACAAAAATTTGGGGGAAAAAACCACAAAAATTTGGGGGAAAAACACAAAAATTTTGGGGAAAAAACCACAAAAATTTGGGGGAAATAATCACAAAAATTTGGGGGAAAACCACAAAAATTTGGGGGAAAAAATCATAAAAATTTGGGGGAAAAAACCACAAAAATTTGGGGAAAAAACCACAAAAATTTGGGGGAAAAAATCACAAAAATTTGGGGGAAAAATCCACAAAAATTTGGGGAAAAAATCACAAAAATTTGGGGAAAAAAATCACAAAAATTTGGGGGAAAACCACAAAAATCTGGGGGAAAAATCACAAAAATTTGGCGGAAAAAACACAAAAATTTGGGGGAAAAATCACAAAAATTTGGGGGAAAAAACACAAAAATTGGGGGGAAACCCCAAAAATTTGGTGTAAAAATCCCCCAAAAATTCAGGAAAAAAATCCCCAAAATTTAAAGGGAAAACTCAAAATTTGGGGTAAAAAACCCTCAAAAAAATTCCCAAAATTTTGAGGGAAAAACCCCAAAAATTTGAAGAAAATCCCCAAAATTTAAAGGGGAAAACTCCAAAAATTTGGTGGAAAAACCCAAAAAATTTAAGAGGAAAACCCCAAAAATTTAAAGGGAAAACCCCAAAAAATTTAAGAGGAAAATCCCAAAAATTTGGTGGAAAAACCCCAAAAAATTTAAGGGAAAAACCCCAAAAATTTAAGAGGAAAACCCCAAAAATTTGGTGGAAAAACACCAAAAATTTGGTGGAAAAATCCCCCAAAAATTCAGGAAAAAATTCCCCAAAATTTAAAGAGAAAACTCAAAATTTGGGGTAAAAACCCCCCAAAAAAATCCCAAAATTTTGAGGGAAAAACCCCAAAAATTTGAAGAAAATCCCCAAATTTTAAAGGGGAAAACTCCAAAAATTTGGTGGAAAAACCCCAAAAATTTGAGAGGAAATCCCCCAAAAATTCAAGAAAAAAATCCCCAAAATTTAAAGGGAAAACTCAAAATTTGGGGTAAAAACCCCCCAAAAAAATCCCAAAATTTTGAGGGAAAAACCCCAAAAATTTGAAGAAAATCCCCAAAATTTAAAGGGGAAAACTCCAAAAATTTGGTGGAAAAAAACCCAAAATTTCCGGGGAAAACTCAAAAATTTGGGAAAAACCCAAAAATTTGGGAAAAATCCCAAAAATTTGGGAAAAACCCCAAAACTGGAGGGAAAAAAAATCCCAAAATTTGGGGTAAAAACGCCCAAAATTGGGAAAAATTGGGAATTTCACTTCTTGGCCACCTTGGCCTGTTTGTGCTTCGGGGGCGCCCAGCGCAGGCAGATGGAATCCACTGCAATTAACAGAATTAATTAGCGTTAATTAGCGCTAATTAGCGCCCTCAATGACCGTAATTAGGGGCAATTAATTAGGGAGGTAATTAATGAGGGTGGTATTAATAGGGAGAGTCATTAACAGCATTAATTAGGGGGTAATTAACAGAGGAGTCATCAACAGAGCTAATTAGACGCGATTAATGGGGCTGTTAATTAGGGGGTTATTCATGGAAGAAATCTATTAATTACAATATGTAAATTAACGAGGATGTTCTTCAACAGAAGCTCCATAAGCTGGCGGTCGTTAACAGAAATTAATTAATTAATTAATTAATTAACACTGTTCATTAACGGGCAGCCTTAGGGGGATTTCCGGACCGAACCATTCCTGCGGGGTGGGGGGGTTGCTTATGTATTAATTAAAGTACATTAATTAACGAGCTGGCTCTTTAAGAGAAGCTCATTAAGGTGGCAATCATCAACACGAATTGATTAAATTTAATTAATAAAATTAATTGATGGGGGAGCCTTAGAGGGGTTTCTGGACCGAACCATTCATTTGGGGGGAGGGCTTATTAATTAAGGCTTATTTATTAACTAAAGGCTTATTTATTAACTGAAGTATATTAATTAATGAGTATATTTTTTAAGAGAAGCTCATTAAGGTGGTGATTGTTAATGGGAATTAATTAATTAATAAAATTCATTATCAAGAAAGCCTTGGGGGTGGGGGGTTTCTGGGCTGAACCATTCAGTGCGGATCACGGGGGTGTACATCTATTAATTATGTATGTTTATTATGGAGCATATTCTTTTAGGAGAAGCTCATTAAAGCGGTGATCATTAGCCATAATTAATTAATTTAATTAACTGAATTTTGATTAATTTAATTTTAATAAATTTAATTTCAATGAATTGAATTTTAATTAATTTAATTTTAACGAATGAAATTCATTTCCAGGGAACCCTCAGGGCGGTTCCCAGACCGTACCACTCCCACCACCGTGGGGGGGGAGGAGGTTTCTAGGCCGAACCATTCAGTGTGGATCATGGGGGCGTGACCATTAATGTACATCTATTAATTATATTTATTATGGAGCATATTCTTTTAAGAGAAGCTCATTAAAGCGGTGATCATTAACCATAATTAATTAATTGAATTTTTATTTAATTTAATTTTAATTTAATTTTATTGAATTGTATTTTAATGAATTTAATTTTAATGATTGAAATTCATTGACAGGGCACCCTCAGGGCGG
Organism: Zonotrichia albicollis; assembly: GCF_047830755.1. Taxonomy (NCBI): domain Eukaryota; kingdom Metazoa; phylum Chordata; class Aves; order Passeriformes; family Passerellidae; genus Zonotrichia; species Zonotrichia albicollis. The sequence continues at coordinate 1,194,927 of NC_133842.1, forward strand.
TTCCCAGACCGTACCACTCCCACCAGCGGGGGGAGGGGGGTGGGAGGTTTCTGGGCCGAACCATTCAGTGCGTATCACGGGGCCGTGACCATTAATGTACATCTATTAATTATATTTATTATGGAGCATATTCTTTTAAGAGAAGCTCATTAAAGAGGTTTTCATTACCATAATTAATTAATTTAATTTTAATTAATTTTAATTAATTTAATTTTGATTTAATTGAATTTTAATGAATGAAATTCACTGACAGGGCACCCTCAGGGCGGTTCCCAGACCGTACCACTCCCACCACCGGGGGGGAGGTTTCTGGGCCAAACCATTCAGTGTGGATCACAGGGGCGTGACCATTAATGTACATCTATTAATTATGTATGTTTATTATGGAGCATATTCTTTAAGAGAAGCTCATTAAAATGGTGATCATTAGCCATAATCAATTAATTTAATTTTAATTAATTTTGATTTAATTTTGATTTATTTGAATTTTAATGAATGAAATTCACTGACAGGGCACCCTCAGGGCGGTTCCCAGACCGTACCACTCCCACCACCGGGGGGGGGGGGAGGAATTTCCCATTCCCAATCTCCCACTCCCCCATTAATTCCCGCACCCACCCCCACTCCGGCATTAATAAGGTCACTAATTAAGGCCGGGCAATTAGCGGGGCGTTAATTACTGACCGGTGATGGGCGGTTTCTTGTACTGGGCGCTCTTGAGGTGCTCCTCCACCAGCTTGGGCGTGACGCAGATGACGTGCTGCCCCTTCCAGTACTTGACCATGTTGAGCGACTGCAGCGTGCTGATGATGTCCGTCTGCGTGATGCTGGTCATCTGGCTGGGGGCAGAGTGACCACTGAGTGACCACTGAGTGACCACTGAGTGACCACTGACCCATGGGAGTGACCATTGACCCCATGGCAGTGAGCATTGAACTCATGGGAGTGACCCCTGGCAATGGTCAGCGTGCTGATGATGTCGGTCTGCGTGATGCTGGTCATCTGGCTGGGTGGCAGAGTGACCACTGAGTGACCACTGACCCATGGGAGTGACCACTGAGTGACCACAGTGACCATTGAGCCATGGGAGTGAGCACTGAGTGACCACTGAGTGACCACAGTGACCATTGACCCCATGGCAGTGAGCACTGAGTGACCACAGTGACCATTGAGTGACCACCGACTCATGGGAGTGAGCACTGAACTCATGGCAATGGTCAGTGGCAATGGTCAGTGTGCTGATGATGTCGGTCTGCGTGATGCTGGTCATCTGGCTGGGGGGCAGAGTGAGCACTGAGTGACCACAGTGACCACAGTGACCACTGAGTGACCACAGTGACCACTGAGTGACCACAGTGACCATTGACCCCATGGCAGTGAGCATTGAACTCATGGCAATGGTCACTGGCAATGGTCAGTGTGCTGATGATGTCCGTCTGCGTGATGCTGGTCATCTGGCTGGACAGATGGACATGGGAGTGACCACTGAGTGACCACAGTGACCACTGACCCATGGGAGTGACCACTGACCCCATGGTCACAACCACTGACCCATGGCAGTGAGCATTGAACGCATGGCAATGGTCACTGGCAATGGTCAGTGTGCTGATGATGTCGGTCTGCGTGATGCTGGTCATCTGGCTGGACAGATGGACATGGGAGTGACCACTGAGTGACCACAGTGACCCATGGGAGTGACCACTGAGTGACCACAGTGACCATTGAGTGACCATTGAGCCGTGGGAGTGAGCATTGAACTCATGGGAGTGACCCCTGGCAATGGTCACTGGCAATGGTCAATGTGCTGATGATGTCGGTCTGCGTTATGCTGGTCATCTGGCTGGGGGGCAGAGTGAGCACTGAGTGACCACTGAGTGACCATTGACCCCATGGGAGTGACCATTGAGTGACCACAGTGACCATTGACCCCATGGTCACAACCACCGACCCATGGGAGTGACCCCTGGCAATGGTCACTGGCAATGGTCAGTGTGCTGATGATGTCGGTCTGCGTGATGCTGGTCATCTGGCTGGACAGATGGACATGGGAGTGACCACTGAGTGACCACAGTGACCACTGAGCTGTGGGAGTGAGCACTGAGTGACCGCTGTACCCATGGCACTGAACTCATGGCAATGGTCACTGGCAATGGTCAGTGGGCTGATGATGTCGGTCTGCGTGATGCTGGTCATCTGGCTGGGGGGCAGAGTGACCGCTGAGTGACCACTGAGTGACCACAGTGACCATTGAGTGACCACAGTGACCATTGACCCCATGGTCACAACCACCGACCCATGGCAGTGACCATTGAACGCATGGCAATGGTCAGTGTGCTGATGATGTCGGTCTGTGTGATGCTGGTCATCTGGCTGGACAGGGAGTGACCACTGAGTGACCACTGAGTGACCACTGACCCCATGGGAGTGAGCACTGAGTGACCACAGTGAGCACTGAGTGACCACAGTGACCACTGACCCCATGGGAGTGAGCATTGAACTCATGGCAATGGTCACTGGCAATGGTCAGTGTGCTGATGATGTCGGTCTGCGTGATGCTGGTCATCTGGCTGGACAGAGAGTGACCACTGAGTGACCACAGTGACCACTGACCCATGGGAGTGACCATTGAGTGACCACAGTGACCATTGACCCCATGGTCACAACCACCGACCCCATGGCAGTGAGCACTGAACTCATGGCAATGGTCAGTGTGCTGATGATGTCGGTCTGCATGATGCTGGTCATCTGGCTGGGGAGCAGAGTGACCGCTGAGTGACCACTGAGTGACCACAGTGACCATTGAGCCATGGGAGTGACGATTCACCCATGGGAGTGACCCTGAGTGACCACAGTGACCACTGAGTGACCAATGAGTGAGCACAGTGTGACCACAGTGACCACTGAGTGACCCTGAGTGACCCTGAGTGAGCACTGAGTGACCATTGACCCCATGGGAGTGACCACTGAGTGACCACAGTGAGCACTGAGTGACCCCTGAGTGACCCTGAGTGACCACTGAGTGACCACTGAGTGACCCCTGCCCACCACAGCTCTGCCCTCCCTGACACTGGTTTAAGGGGGTTTAATGGTCCCTTACTGGTCCATACTGGTTTATACTGGTCTATACTGGTTTCTATGTACTTTAACGGATTTCTATGGGGATTTTTGGGTCCATACTGGTTTGTACTGGTCCATACTGGTTTGTACTGGTCCCACCTGAGGTCCTTGATGGACAGGGTGCCCCGGAAGTCCCTGAGGATCTCCAGCACCTGGGGACTCACTGGTTTGTACTGGTTTGTACTGGTTTCTATGTACTTTAATGGATTTCTATGGGGATTTTTGCATTTATACTGGTTTATACTGGTTTATACTGGTCCATACTGGTCCATACTGGTTTATACTGGTCTGTACTGGTTCTGGTGCATTTCCAGCCCCATACTGGTCCCAGTCCATACTGGTCCATACTGGTCTATACTGGTTTCTATGCACTTTAACGGATTTCTATGGGGATTTTTGGGTCCATACTGGTTTCTACTGGTCCATACTGGTTTGTACTGGTCCATACTGGTTTGTACTGGTCCCACCTGAGGTCCTTGATGGACAGGGTGCCCCGGAAGTCCCTGAGGATCTCCAGCACCTGGGGACTCACTGGTCTATACTGGTTTATACTGGTTTATACTGGTTTCTATGCACTTTAATGGATTTCTATGGGGATTTTTGGGTTTATACTGGTTTATACTGGTCCATACTGGTTTCTATGGATTTCTATGGGGATTTTTGGGTCCATACTGGTTTATACTGGTCCATACTGGTCCTGGCCTGCTCCAAGTCCCTCCCAGTCACTCCTAGTCCTAATCCCATACTGGTCCATACTGGTCTATACTGGTTTCTATGCACTTTAATGGATTTCTATGGGGATTTTTGGGTCCATACTGGTCCATACTGGTTTATACTGGTCTGTACTGGTTCTGGTGCATTTCCAGCCCCATTCTGGTCCCAGTCCATACTGGTCTATACTGGTCTATACTGGTTTCTATGCACTTTAATGCATTTCTATGGGGATTTTTGGGTTTATACTGGTTTATACTGGTCCATACTGGTTTCTATAGATTTCTATGGGGATTTTTGGATCCATACTGGTTTATACTGGTCCATACTGGTCCTGGCCTGCTCCAAGTCCCTCCCAGTCACTCCTAGTCCTAATCCCATACTGGTCCATACTGGTCTATACTGGTTTCTATGCACTTTAACGGATTTTCACGGGGATTTTTGCATTTATACTGGTCTATACTGGTTTATACTGGTCCGTACTGGTCCCACCTGAGGTCCTTGATGGACAGGGTGCCCCGGAAGTCCCTCAGGATCTCCAGCAGGACCCAGCTCCAGTAACTGCGGTAGCTGAGCTTGCCCAGGTCCGAGAGCGGCTTCTCCGGTGAGCCCACGGTGCTCTCCAGCTTGGATAATTCATAGCCTGAAATCCGCCCAAAATTAACCAAAATTATCAAAAATTCCACCCAGAATTAACCCTGAGATTCCTGGGAATCCAGAGGAAAAATTCCCCCCAAAAATCCCCAAAATTCCCTCAAAAATCCCCAAAATTCCATCAAAATTCCCTTTGAAAATTCTGAATTTTCACTCATCACTCTCCAGCTTGGACAGTTCATAGCCTGGGAAAATTCACCCAAAATTCCCAAAATTCCACCCCAAAATTCCACCCAAAATTATCAAAAATTCCACCCAAAATTAGTCCTGAAATTCCTGGGAATCCATGGATTTCAGGGCATCCCAAAATTCCCCAAAAATCCCCAAAATTCCCTTTGAAAATTCGGAATTTTCACTCATTGCTCTCCAGCTTGGACAGTTCATAGCCTGAAATCAGCCCAAAATTAACCAAAATCACCCAAAAATAACGAAAATTCCACCCAGAATTAGTCCTGAAATTCCTGGGAATCCAGAGGAAAAATTCCCCCCAAAAATCCCCAAAATTCCCTCAGAAAATTCGGAATTTTCACTCATTGCTCTCCAGCTTGGACAGCTCATAGCCTGGGAAATGAGCCCAAAATTAACCAAAATTATCAAAAATTCCACCCAGAATTAATCCTGAAATTCCTGGGAATCCATGGATTTAAGGGCATCCCAAAAATCCCCAAAATTCCCTCAAAATTCCCTCAAAAAATTCTGAATTTTCACTCATTGCTCTCCAGCTTGGACAGTTCATAGCCTGAAATCCGCCCAAAATTAACCAAAATTAACCAGAATTAACCAAAATCCCACCCAGAATTAGTCCTGAAATTCCTGGGAATCCACAGGAAAAATTCCCCCCAAAAATCCCCAAAATTCCATCAAAATTCCCTTTGAAAATTCGGAATTTTCACTCATTGCTCTCCAGCGTGGACAGCTCGTAACCTGGGAAAATTCACCCAAAATTCCACCCAAAATTATCAAAAATTCCACCCAGAATTAGTCCTGAGATTCCTGGGAATCCATGGATTTCGGGGCATCCCAAAATTCCCAAAAATTCCCCAAAATTCCCTCAAAATTCCCTCAAAAAATTCTGAATTTCCACTCATTGCTCTCCAGCTTGGACAGCTCGTAGCCTGGAAAATGAGCCCAAAATGAACCAAAATTAACCAGAATTAACCAAAATTCCATCCCAAAATTCCTGAGAATCCAGAGGATTCATAGGATCCCAAAAATCCCCAAAATTCCCTCAAAATTCCCTTTGAAAATTCTGAATTTTCACTCATTGCTCTCCAGCTTGGACAGCTCATAACCTGGGAAAATTCACCCAAAATTCACCAAAATCCAGAAAATTCTACTCAAAATTCCATCCCAAAATTCCAGGGAATCCAGAGGATCCAGGGGATCCCAAAAATCCCCAAAATTCCCTCAGAAAATTCGGAATTTTCACTCATTGCTCTCCAGCTTGGACAGTTCATAGCCTGAAATCAGCCCAAAATTAACCAAAATTATCAAAAATTCCACCCAGAATTAACCCTGAGATTCCTGGGAATCCATGGATTTAAGGGCATCCCAAAATTCCCAAAAATTCCCTCAAAAATCCCCAAAATTCCCTTTGAAAATTCTGATTTTTCACTCATTGCTCTCCAGCTTGGACAGCTCGTAACCTGGGAAAATTCACCCAAAATTCCCAAAAATTCCACCCCAAAATTCCACCCAAAATTATCAAAAATTCCACCCAGAATTAACCCTGAAATTCCAGGGAATCCATGGATTCATAGGATCCCAAAAATCCCCAAAATTCCCTCAAAATTCTGAATTTTCACTCATCGCTCTCCAGCTTGGACAGTTCATAGCCTGGGAAAATTCACCCAAAATGAACCAAAATTACCAGAATTAACCAAAATTCCACCCAGAATTAGTCCTGAAATTCCTGGGAATCCAGAGGAAAAATTCCCCCCAAAAATCCCCAAAATTCCCTCAGAAAATTCGGAATTTTCACTCATTGCTCTCCAGCTTGGACAGCTCATAGCCTGGGAAATGTGCCCAAAATTATCCAAAATTATCAAAAATTCCACCCAGAATTAGCCCTGAGATTCCTGGGAATCCAGAGGAAAAATTCCCCCCAAAAATCCCCAAAATTCCCTCAAAATTCCCTTTGAAAATTCTGGATTTTCACTCATTGCTCTCCAGCTTGGACAGTTCATAACCTGGGAAATCAGCCCAAAATTAACCAAAATTAACCAGAATTAACCAAAATTCCATCCCAAAATTCCAGGGAATCCAGAGGATCCAGGGGATCCCGAAATTCCCCCAAAAATCCCCAAAATTCCCTCAAAATTCCCTTTGAAAATTCGGAATTTTCACTCATCGCTCTCCAGCTTGGACAGCTCATAGCCTGGGAAAATTCACCCAAAATTCCCAAAAATTCCACCCAAAATTATCAAAAATTCCATCCCAAAATTAACCCTGAGATTCCTGGGAATCCATGGATTTCAGGGCATCCCAAAAATCCCCAAAATTCCCTCAAAATTCCCTTTGAAAATTCCGAATTTTCACTCATTGCTCTCCAGCTTGGACAGCTCGTAACCTGGGAAATGAGCCCAAAATGAACCAAAATCATCCAAAATTAACCAAAATTCCACCCAAAATTACTCCTGAGATTCCTGGGAATCCATGGATTTCGAGGGATCCCAAAATTCCCCAAAATTCCCTCAAAATTCCCTCTGAAAATTCTGATTTTTCACTCATTGCTCTCCAGCTTGGACAATTCATAACCTGGAAAATGAGCCCAAAATTAACCAAAATCATCCAAAATTAACCAAAATTCCACTCCAAAATTCCACCCAAAATTATCAAAAATTCCACCCAGAATTAACCCTGAGATTCCTGGGAATCCATGGATTTCAGGGCATCCCAAAAATCCCCAAAATTCCCTCAAAATTCCCTTTGAAAATTTTGAATTTTCACTCATTGCTCTCCAGCTTGGACAGTTCATAGCCTGAAATCCGCCCAAAATGAACCAAAATTATCAAAAATTCCACCCAGAATTAACCCTGAGATTCCTGGGAATCCAGAGGAAAAATTCCCCGCAAAAATCCCCAAAATTCCTTTTGAAAATTCTGATTTTTCACTCATTGCTCTCCAGCTTGGACAGATCCTAATGTTGGAAAATCCACCCAAAATTCACTAAAATTCCACCCAGAATTAACCCTGAAATTCCTGGGAATCCAGAGGAAAAATTCCCCCCAAAAATCCCCAAAATTTCCTCAAAAAATTTGGAATTTTCACTCATTGCTCTCCAGCTTGGACAATTCATAGCCTGAAATCAGCCCAAAATTAACCAAAATTAACCAAAATTAATCAAAATTTCACCCAGAATTAACCCTGAGATTCCTGGGAATCCATGGATTTCACGGGATCCCAAAAATCCCCAAAATTCCCTCAAAATTCCCCAAAATTCCCTCAGAAAATTCTGAATTTTCACTCATTGCTCTCCAGCTTGGACAGTTCATAACCTGGAAAATGAGCCTGAAATTAACCAAAATCCAGCGAAATTCCATCCCAAAATTCCAGGGAATCCAGAGGATCCAGGGCATCCCAAAAATCCCCAAAATTCCCACAAAAATCCCCAAAATTCCCTCAAAATTCCCTTTGAAAATTCTGATTTTTCACTCATTGCTCTCCAGCTTGGACAGCTCATAACCTGGGAAAATTCACCCAAAATTAACCAGAATTAACCAAAATTCCACCCAGAATTAACCCTGAGATTTCTGGGAATCCATGGATTTCGGGGCATCCCAAAATTCCCAAAAATTCCCTCAAAAATCCCCAAAATTCCCTCAGAAAATTCGGAATTTTCACTCATTGCTCTCCAGCTTGGACAGCTCATAACCTGGGAAAATTCACCCAAAATTAACCATAATTCCACCCAAAATTAACCAAAATTCCACCCAAAATTAGTCCTGAGATTCCTGGGAATCCATGGATTTCAGGGCATCCCAAAAATCCCCAAAATTCCCAATTTTTCCCCGAAATCCCAATTTTGGCACGGACTGAAGGCGATGAGGAATTTCCCGTATCCGCGGCGCTGGTACGGCGGCAGGGTCAGGATGCACGCCACGTTGTTCCCGTCCGGGGACTCCTTTTCCTGCAAAAAACCGGAATTTTGGGAAAATCATGGAAAATTCCGGAATTTTTGGGAATTTCGGGGTCATTTCTGGGGTCAGAAATGTGAAAATAATCCGAATTTTTTGGGATTTTTTAAAAATTATTGAGACATTTCAAGAATGCAAACCATGTTGTTGATTCCTTTTCCTGCAAAAAATGGGAATTTTGGGAAAATTCCGAAAAAATCCGGAATTTTTGGGAATTTTGGGGTCATTTTTGGGGTCAAAAATACAAAAAATCCAAATTTTTGGGGGATTTTTTAAAAATTATTGAGACATTTAAAGAATGCAAGCCATGTTGTTGATTCCTTCTCCTGGATAAAAAATGGGAATTTTGGGAAAATTTAAAAAAATCCGGAATTTTTGGGAATTTCGGGGTCATTTCTGGGGTCAGAAATGTGAAAAATAATCCGAATTTTTGGGGATTTTTTGGGACATTTCGGAAACACAAATTCCGCTATTTCCGTCATGGCTGCTCCTTTTCCTGGATAAAAAATGGGAATTTTGGGAAAATTTAAAAAAATTCCGGAATTTTTGGGAATTTCGGGGTCATTTCTGGGGTCAGAAATGTGAAAAATAATCCAAATTTTGGGGATTTTTTAAAAATTATTGAGATATTTCAAGAATGCAAACCAAGTTGTGGATTGCTTTTCCTGCAAAAAAAAAAGGGAATTTTGGGAAAATTTTAAAAAAATCCGGAATTTTTGGGAATTTTGCGGTCATTTCTGGGGTCAGAAATACGAAAAATCCAAATTTTTGGGGATTTTTTAAAAATTATTGAGATATTTAAAGAATGCAAACCATTCTTGTGGATTCCTTTTCCTGCAAAAAAATGGGAATTTTGGGAAAATTCAAAAAAATTCCGAAATTTTTGGGGATTTTGGGGTCATTTTTGGGGTCAGAAATACGAAAAATCCGAATTTTGGGGGATTTTTTTAAATTATTGAGACATTTCAAGAACTCGAGCCATGTTGTTGATTTCTTTTCCTGCAAAAAATGGGAATTTTGGGAAAATTTAAAAAAAATCCGGAATTTTTGGGAATTTCGGGGTCATTTTTGGGGTCAGAAATACGAAAAATCCAAATTTTGGGGGATTTTTTAAAAATTATTGAGATATTTCAAGAACTTGAGCCATGTTGTTGATTCCTTCTCCTGGATAAAAAATGGGAATTTTGGGAAAATTCTGAAAAAATCCGGAATTTTTGGGAATTTCAGGGTCATTTTTGGGGTCAGAAATACAAAAAATCCAAATTTTTGGGGATTTTTTATAATTATTGAGATATTTAAAGAACTCGAGCCATGTTGTTGATTCCTTTTCCTGGAGAAAAAATGGGAATTTTGGGAAAATTCAAAAAAAATCCGGAATTTTGGGGAATTTCGGGGTCATTTCTGGAGTCAGAAATGTGAAAATAATCCAAATTTTGGTTTTTTTTTTTAAATAATTGAGACATTTAAAGAAGGCAAATGATTCTGGTGGATTCCTTTTCCTGGATAAAAAATGGGAATTTTGGGAAAATTCTGAAAAATTCCGGAATTTTTGGGAATTTTGGGGTCATTTCTGGGGTCAGAAATGTGAAAATAATCAAAATTTTTGGGGCTTTTTTTAAATTATTGAGACATTTCAAGAACGCAAACGATTCTTGTGGACTCCTTTTCCTGGATAAAAAATGGGAATTTTGGGAAAATTTTTAAAAATTCCGGAATTTTTGGGAATTTTGGGGTCAGAAATGTGAAAATAATCCAAATTTTTGGGGATTTTTTGGGACATTTCAGAAACACAAATTCCGCTATTTCCATCATGGCCACTCCTTTTCCTGCAAAAAAATGGGAATTTGGGAAAATTCCGAAAAAATCCAGAATTTTTGGGAATTTTGGGGTCATTTTTGGGGTCAGAAATGTGAAAAATAATCCAAATTTTGGGGATTTTTTAAAAATTATTGAGATATTTAAAGAATGCAAGCCATGTTGTTGATTCCTTTTCCTGGATAAAAAATGGGAATTTGGGAAAATTCAAAAAAATTCTGGAATTTTTGGGAATTTCGGGGTCATTTCTGGGGTCAGAAATACGAAAAATCCAAATTTTGGGGGATTTTTAAAAATTATTGAGACATTTCAAGAATGCAAACCAAGTTGTTGATTTCTTTTCCTGGATAAAAAATGGGAATTTTGGGAAAATTCTGAAAAATTCCGGAATTTTTGGGAATTTCGGGGTCATTTCTGGGGTCAGAAATACAAAAAATCCAAATTTTTGGGGATTTTTAAGAAATTATTGAGATATTTAAAGAACGCAAACCATTCTTGTGGATTCCTTTTCCTGCAAAAAATGGGAATTTTGGGAAAATCCCAGAAAATTCCGGAATTTTTGGGAATTTCGGGGTCATTTCTGGGGTCAGAAATGTGAAAATAATCCAAATTTTGGGGATTTTTGGGACATTGAGAGAATCCAGGTGTCCCTAAACCCCCAAATTTCACCAATTTTATCCCAAATTTCTCCCAGTTTTTCCCCATTTTTGCCCCCAGGTGTATCCCAGGTGTGCCCATATGTGCCTAAACCCCCAATTTTCCCCGATTTTCTCCCATTTTTTTCCCCATTTTCTCCCAGTTTTTCCCCATTTTTTCCCCCCAGGTGTCCCTAAACCCCAAATTTCACCCATTTTTCCCCAATTTTATCCCAATTTTCTCCCAATTTCCCCCCCCCAGCCATGCCCAGGTATCCCCAAACCCCCAAATTTTCCCCCAATTTTCCTCAATTTTCACCCAATTTTCTCCCAATTTTCTCCCAATTTTTCCCCTCTTTTCCCCCCCAGCCATGCCCAGGTATCCCTAAACCCCCAATTTTCCCCGATTTTCTCCCATTTTTTTCCCCATTTTCTCCCAGCTTTTCTCCATTTTTCCCCCCAGGTGTCTCTAAACCCCCAAATTTCACCCAATTTTCCTCAATTTTATCCCAATTTTCTCCCAATTTTCTCCCAATTTTTCCCCCCCCAGCTGTGCCCAGGTATCCCTAAACCCCCAAATTTCACCGATTTCCCCCCATTTTCCCCCAAATTTCACCAATTTTCCTCAATTTTCCCCCAATTTTCCCCCATTTTCCCCCGATTTTCTCCCAATTTTTCCCCTCTTTCCCTGCCCAGATGTGCCCAGGTATCCCTAAACCCCCAAATTTCCCCCAATTTTATCCCAAATTTAAAAGATTTTCCCCCAAATTTCACCGATTTTCCTCAATTTTATCCCAATTTTCTCCCAATTTTCCCCCCCCAGCCATGCCCAGGTATCCCTAAACCCCCAAACTCCCCCAAATTCCCCGATTTTCCCCAAATTTCCCCAATTTTCACTGATTTTCTCCCAAATTTAACCGTTTTCCCCCGTCCATTCCCACCTTGGAGAAGTAGCCCACGATGTTTTCACCCAATTTTCCTCAATTTTCCCCCAAATTTTCACCCATTTTCTCCCAATTTTCACCGATTTTCTCCCAGTTTTTCCCCATTTCCCCCCCCAGCCGTGCCCAGGTGTCCCTAAACCCCCAAATTTTCACCCATTTTATCCCAATTTTCACCAATTTTCCCCCAGTTTTTCCCTATTTTTTTCCCCAGGTATATCCCAGCTGTGCCCAGGTGTCTCTAAACCCCGAAATTTTCCCCCCAATTTTCCTCAATTTTATCCCAATTTTCACCCATTTTCTCCCAATTTTCACCCATTTTCTCCCAGCTTTTCCCCATTTCCCCCCCCAGGTGTCCCCTAAACCCCCAAATTTTCCCCCAATTTTTCCTCAATTTTATCCCAATTTTCACCAGTTTTCCCCCAATTTTCTCCCCCAGCTGTGCCCAGGTGCCCCTAAACCCCAAATTTCACCAATTTTATCCCAAATTTCACCGATTTTACCCCAATTTTCACCGATTTCCCCCCAATTTTTCCCCATTTTCCCCCCAGGTATATCCCAGGTGTCCCTAAACCCCCAAATTTCCCCCAATTTTATCCCAAATTTCACCGATTTTCCCCCAAATTTCACCGATTTCCTCCCAATTTTCCCCGATTTTCTCCCAGCTTTTCCCCATTTTTCCCCCCAGGTATCTCTAAACCCCCAAATTTTCACCGATTTTATCCCAAATTTCACCCATTTTCCCCCGATTTTCTCCCAATTTTTCCCCCCAGCCATGCCCAGGTATCCCTAAACCCCTGATTTTCACCCATTTTCTCCCAAATTTTCACCGATTTTCCCCGATTTCCCCCCAATTTTCTCCCAATTTTTCCCCCCCAGCTGCCCCCAAGTGCCCCCAGGTATCCCTAAAGCCCCAAATTTTCACCGATTTTCTCCGATTTGCCCCCAATTTTCTCCCAATTTTTCCCCCCAGGTATCCCCAAACCCCCAAATTTCCCCCAAATTCCCCCAATTTTCCCCAATTTTCCCCAATTTTCCCCAATTCCCCCGTTTCCCCATCCATTCCCACCTTGGAGAAGTAGCCCACGATGTGCGCCCCCTGGCGGTCAACCTCGGTCAGCAAATAAAACACGAACGGCTCCACATCGAAATAAAGCGTCTTGTGGTCCAGGAACAGCTTGGCCAGCAGGCACAGGTTCTGGCAATAGATCTGACAGCGGGCACGGCTGGCACAGCTGGCACACCTGGGCACACCTGGGCACACCTGGGCACACCTGGGCACACCTGGGCACAGCTGGAGTGCCCAAAGCCCAAAAAACCCCGCGAAAATCCCACCAAAATTGAAAAAATTACCCCAAAAATTGCCCAAAAAATGCCCTAAAAACGGCCGAAACCACCACAGGATTTTGGAATTTCTTAAATTTGGGTGCCCAGGTGCCACCTGGGCACACCTGGGCACGCCCACGGTGCCCAAAGCCCAAAAAACCCCGCGAAAATCCCACAAGAATTGAAAAAAATACCCCAAAAATGGCCCAAAATGCCCCAGGATTTGGGGATTTCATGGGTTTGGGGTGCCCAGATGGCACCTGGACACACCTGGACACACCTGGGCACACCTGGGCACACCTGGGCACGCCCACGGTGCCCATAGCCCAAAAAACCCCGCGAAAATCCCACCAAAATTGACCAAAATTGCATTAAAACGCCCCAAAATTGTACAAAAAAAACCCCAAAAAAACCCCAAAACCCCTCAGAATTTGGGGATTCCATGGGTTTGGGTTCTCAGGTGCCACCTGGGCACACCTGGGCACGCCCACGGTGCCCAAAGCCCAAAAAACCCCGCGAAAATCCCACAAAAATTGACCAAAATGCCCCAAAAATTGCCCAAAAAATGCCCTAAAAATGGCCGAAACCACCACAGGATTTTGGAATTTCTTAAATTTGGGTGTCCAGATGGCACCTGGGCACACCTGGGCACACCTGGGCACACCCACAGTGCCCAAAACCCAAAAAACCCCGCGAAAATCCCACAAAATTGAAAAAAATACCCCAAAAATGCCCTAAAAATGCATAAAAATGGCTACAAATGCCCCAAGATTTTGGGATTCCATGGGTTTGGGGGTCCAGATGGCACCTGGGCACACCTGGGCACACCTGGGCACGCCCACAGTGCCCAAAGCCCAAAAAACCCCGCGAAAATCCGACAAAAATTCACCAAAATTGCATAAAAATACCCAAAAAATGCCCCAGGATTTGGGGATTCCATGGGTTTGGATGCCCAGGTGCCACCTGGGCACACCTGGGCACACCTGGGCACACCTGGGCACAACTGGAGTGCCCAAAGCCCAAAAAACCCCGTGAAAATCCCACAAAAATTGACCAAAATGCATTAAAATACCCAAAAAATGCCCAAAAAACCCCAAAAAAACCCCAAAAAAACCCGAAAACCCCTCAGAATTTGGGGTTTGGGTGCCCAGCGGGCACAGCTGGCACAGCTGGAGTGCCCGGTGCCCAAAAAATCCCACAAAAAATCACCAAAATTGCATAAAAAATCACAAAAATTGCATTAAAAATCACAAAAATTGCCCAAAAAAAACCCCAAAAAAACCCCAAAACCCCTCAGAATTTGGGGTGCCCCCAGCTGGCACAGCTGGCACAGCTGGGCACACCTGGAGTGCCCAAAGCCCAAAAAACCCCACAAAAATCCCCCAAAAATCACAAAAATGCCCCAAAAAAAACCCCAAAAAACCCCCAAAAAAGGCCCAAAACCCCTCAGAATTTGGGGATTCCATAGATTTGGGTGCCCAGCTGGCACAGCTGGCACAGCTGGCACACCTGGAGTGCCCAATACCTAAAAAATTCACCAAAAAATCACAAAATTGCCCAAAAAAACCCCAAAAATTGCCCAAAAAAACCCCAAAAAAACCCCAAAAAAACCCCAAAACCCCTCAGAATTTGGGGTGCCCCCAGCTGGCACAGCTGGCACAGCTGGCACAGCTGGCCCCCTCTCACCTTGTGGTCCTTCCCGTCCACCTCGTACACGGAGATGTTCCCTTTGCGGTAAATCTCCCGGCCCGGCGGCTGCCGCCACTGGCACTGACCCTGACAGAGACAAAAAATACAAAAAAAAATAAAATAAAATTCAAAAAACCAAAAACAAACCCAGATCCAAAAAAAGACCCCAAAAAAACAAAAAAAACCAAAAAAATTCACCCAAAAATGGAGAAAATAACCCCAAAAGGGACACAAAATGTGAACGGGCACCGCCACTGGCACTGCCCCTGACACAGGGAAATGTGAGCAAAAAACCACAAAAAATAACAAAATAAACCCCAAAAATCCAAATAAAGACCCCAAAATAAAACAATAAAAACACCAAAAAAACCACAAAAAAAACCCAACCAAAAAACCACAAAAAACCAAAAAAAAAAACCCACAAAAAATCCCCCAAATCTCCCGGCCCGGCGGCTGCCGCCACTGGCACTGCCCCTGCAGCAAAAAAATCCAAAAAAATAACAAAATAAACCCAAAAAACCCCAAAAAATAAAAAAAAACCAGATCTAAAAAAAAGACCCCAAAAAAACAAAAAAAAAAAACCAAAAAAATTCACCCAAAAATGGATAAAATAACCCAAAAACGGACACAAAATGTGAACGGGCACTGCCCCTGACTGAGAGAAATGTGAGCAAAAAAACAAAAAAAAAAACCAAAATAAAACCCAAAAAAACCCCAAAAAAACCAAAAATAAACCCCAAAAAACCAAAAAAAAGAACCAAAAAAAACCCCAAAAATTCACCCAAAAATGGATAAAATAACCCCAAAAGGGACACAAAATGTGAACGGGCACTGCCCCTGACAGAGAGACGGGTCAGCAAAAAAAACCAAAAAAATAACAAAAATAAACCCCAAAAATCCAAATAAAGACCCCGAAATAAAATAAAAAAAAATTAAAAAAAAAAACACACAAAAAAAAAATAAACACAAAAAAACCCAAAAAAAACCCCACAAAAAAACCCCCAAATCTCCCGGCCCGGCGGCTGCCGCCACTGGCACTGCCCCTGACAGAGAGAAAAAATACAAAAAATAACAAAATAAACCCAAAAAACAAAAAAACCCCAGATCCAAAAAAATGATCAAAAAATGGACAAAAAATGACCCAAAAGTGCCTAAAAAATGGCCTAAAAATGGACAAAAAATGGTCAAAAAATGGACAAAAAATGACCCAAAAATGGACAAAAAATGGACCAAAAATGGTCAAAAAATGGACAAAAAATGGTCAAAAAATGGACAAAAAATGGACAAAAAATGGCCCAAAAATGGACAAAAAATGGCCCAAAAGTGGACAAAAAATGACCCAAAAATGGACAAAAACTGAACCAAAAATGGACAAAAAATGGACAAAAAATGACCCAAAAATGACCCAAAAGTGACCAAAAAATGGACAAAAAATGGATAAAAACTGAACCAAAAATGGACAAAAAATGGACAAAAAATGGATAAAAACTGAACCAAAAATGGACAAAAATTGGTCAAAAAATGGACAAAAAATGACCCAAAAATGGACAAAAAATGGCCCAAAAATGGACAAAAAATGGCCCAAAAATCTCCCGGCCCAGCGGCTGCCGCCACTGGCACTGCCCCTGCAGCAAAAAAATCCAAAAAATAACAAAATAAACCCCAAAAATCCAAACAAAAAACAAAAAAAAAACCTCCAAAAAAACCCAAAAACCCCCCCCAAAAAACCCCAAAAAAAACCCACAAAAAACACCTGAAAACACCAAATTAAACCCCAAAATCCAAAAAAGGACCCCAAATAAACAAAAAAAAAAAAAAAAACCAAACAACAACAACAAAAAAACCCAAACAAAAAACAACAAAAATAAAAAAAAAGAAAGAAAAAAACCCCAAGTGCCCAGGTGTCCCTAAACTCCCAAATTTCACCAATTTTCCCCCAATTTTCCCCAATTTTCACCCATTTTCCCCCATTTTTTCCCCATTCCCCCCCAGCTGTGCCCAGCTGTGCCAGCTGTGCCCAGGTGTCCATAAACCCCCAATTTTCACCCATTTTATCCCGAATTTTATCCCAAATTTTCACCGATTTTCTCCCAAATTTTCACCGATTTCCCCCAAATTTTCACCGATTTTCTCCCAAATTTTCACCGATTTTCTCCCAAATTTTCCCCCCAGCCGTGCCAGCTGTGCCAGCTGTGCCAGCTGTGCCCAGGTATCCCTAAACCCCCAATTTTCCCCAATTTTCCCCCATTTTATCCCAATTTTCCCCCCAAATTTCACCGATTTTCCCCCAATTTTCTCCCAAATTTTCACCAATTTCCCCCCAACTTTCACTAATTTTTCCCCCATTTTTCCCCCAATTTTCACCAATTTTTCTCCCAAATTTTCACCCATTTTTCCCCCAATTTTCACCAATTTCCCCCCATTTTTCCCCCAATTTCCACCAATTTTTCCCCAAATTTTCACCAATTTTTCCCCCAAATTTTCCCCCAATTTTCACTGATTTTCCCCCAATTTTTTCCCCATTTTCCCCCCAGCTGTGCCAGCTGTGCCCAGGTGTTCCCAGGTATATCCCAGGTGTCCCTAAACCCCCAATTTTCACCAATTTTCACCAATTTTCCCCAATTTTATCCCAATTTTCCCCCAATTTTCACCAATTTTTCTCCCAATTTTCACCCATTTTCCCCCCAATTTTTAACCAATTTCCCCCCAATTTTCCCCCAAATTTTCACTGATTTCCATCCAATTTTCGCCGATTTTCCCCCAGTTTTTCCCCATTTTCCCCCCAGCTGTGCCAGCTGTGCCCAGGTGCCCCTAAACCCCCAATTTTCACCAATTTTCCCCAATTTTCACCAATTTTATCCCAATTTTCCCCCAAATTTTCACCAATTTCCCCCCAATTTTCACCGATTTTTTCCCAAATTTTCACCAATTTTCCCCCCAATTTTTAACCAATTTCCCCCCAATTTTCCCCCAAATTTTCACCGATTTCCATCCAATTTTCGCCGATTTTCTCCCAAATTTTCACTGATTTTTCTCCCAATTTTCTCCCAATTTTCCCCGATTTTCCCCAAATTTTCACCAATTTTCACCAATTTTTCTCCCAATTTTCCTCCATTTTCCCCCCATTTTTCACCGATTTTTCCCCCAAATTTCTCCCAATTTTCCCCCAATTTTCACCAATTTTTCCCCCAAATTTCCCCCATTTTCCCCCAAATTTTCACCCATTTTCCCCCAGTTTTTTCCCCATTTCCCCCCAGCTGTGCCAGCTGTGCCAGCTGTGCCCGGGTACCAGGTGTCCCTAAACACCCAAATTTCACCGATTTTCTCCCAAATTTTCACCAATTTTCCCCCAATTTTCCCCCCAATTTTCACCGATTTTCCCCCAATTTCCCCCCAATTTTCCCCCAAATTTTCACCGATTTTTTCCCAATTTTCACCCATTTTATCCCAAATTTTATCCCAAATTTTCACCAATTTTCCCCCAAATTTTCCCCAATTTTCTCCCAAATTTCACCAATTTTCACCAATTTTCCCCCATTTCCCCCCCAGCTGTGCCAGCTGTGCCAGCTGTGCCAGCTGTGCCCGGGTACCAGGTGTCCCTAAACACCCAAATTTCACCGATTTTCCCCCAAATTTTCACCGATTTTTTCCCAATTTTCACTGATTTCCCCCCATTTTTTCCCCATTTTTCCCCCCCAGCCGTGCCAGCTGTGCCAGCCGTGCCCGGGTACCAGGTGCAGGCGGTAGCTCCTCTCGAATTTCATGTATTTGAGGCAAAACTCGCAGATCCAGAGCTTGGGCTGCTTCCCGTAATCCTCGGGGAACGGCGAGAAATACCAGGCGTCGATCTCAAAGTGCCCGATGTGGATCTTGTCCACGTACTTCACCTTGGTGATCTGAAACAAACAAAGGTGGCACACCTGGGCACACCTGGGCACACCTGGGCACCAAAATCCATGAAAAATCCCAAAAAACCCCGAAAAAATCCCATTAAAAATGGCCAAAAAATGGTCAAAAAATGGTCAAAAAATGGCCAAAACCAGCCCAGGCGTCGATCTTGCCCAGGAATTCACCTGGGTTATCTGCATGGCACACCTGGGCACACCTGGGCACACCTGGGTGACAAAATCCACAAAAAATCCCAAAAAAATCCCATTAAAAATGGCCCAAAAATGGCCTAAAAATGACCCAAAAATCCCGCAAAAAATGGTCAAAAAATGGCCCAAAAATGACCGAAAAAGGACTAAAAAATGGACATAAATGGCCAAAAAATGACCCAAAAATCCCGCGCAAAATGGTCAAAAAATGGCCCAAAAATGGCCCAAAAATGACCGAAAAAGGACCCAAAAAATGGACAAAAAATGGACAAAAAATGGCCCAAAAATGGCCCAAAAATGACTGAAAAAGGACCCAAAAGTGGCCAAAAAATGGCGTAAAAATGGACAAAAAATGACCCAAAAATGGACAAAAAATAGTCAAAAAAATGGCCAAAAACTGGACCAAAAATGACCCAAAAGTGGCCAAAAAATGGCCTAAAAATGGACAAAAAATGGACAAAAAATGACCCAAATATGGACAAAAAATGGACAAAAAATGAACCAAAAAAGGACCCAAAAGTGGCCAAAAAATGGCGTAAAAATGGACAAAAAGTGACCCAAAAACAGACGAAAAATGACCCAAAAGTGGCCAAAAAATGGCGTAAAAATGGACCAAAAATGACACAAAAATGGTCAAAAAATGGCCTAAAAATGGCCCAAAAATGGCCAAAAAAGGACCCAAAAATGGCCAAAACCAGCCCAGGCGTCGATCTCGTAGTGCCCGATGTGGATCTTGCCCACGTACTGCACCTTGGTGATCTGAAATAAAAGTGGGCACACCTGGGCACACCTGGGCACCAAAATTGTCAAAAATCCCACGAAAATCCTGCAAAAATCCCATTTAAAATGGCCAAAAAATGACCGAAAAATGGTCAAAAAATCCCGCAAAAAATGGTCAAAAAATGGCCCAAAAATGACCGAAAAAGGTTCCTAAAATGGACAAAAACTGGACAAGAAATGGTCAAAAAATGGCCCAAAAATGACCCAAAAATTGACAAAAACTCGACTAAAAATGGCCCAAAAATGGCCAAAAAAGGACTCAAAAATGGCCAAAAAATGACCCAAAAATCCCACAAAAAAAAGGACAAAAAATGACCCAAAAATCCCGTAAAAAATGGTCAAAAAAATGACCCAAAAATGGCCAAAAAATGACTGAAAAAGGACCCACATATGACCCAAAAATGGCCAAAAAATGGTCAAAAAAAGGCCTAAAAATGGCCCAAAAATGGCACAAAATTGGACAAAAAATGGACAAAAAATGACCCAAAAATGGACAAGAAATGGACCCAAAAATGGCCTAAAAATGGACAAAAAATGGCCTAAACCAGCCCAGGCGTCGATCTCGAAGTGCCCGATGTGGATCTTGTCCACGTACTGCACCTTGGTGATCTGAAACAGGCAAATGTGGCACAGCTGGGCACAGCTGGGTGACAAAATTCCCGAAAAATCCAAAAAAAATCCCGTTAAAAATGGCCCAAAAATGGGCAAAAAATGGTCAAAAAATGGTCAAAAAATGGCCAAAAAATGACCCAAATATGGACAAAAAATGGTGTAAAAATGGACAAAAAATGGTCTAAAAATGGACAAAAAATGGCCTAAAAATGGCCCAAAAATGACCTAAAAATGGACAAAAGATGGACAAAAAATGGACAAAAAATGGACAAAATTGGACAAAAAATCGCCAAAAAATGGCCCAAAAATGGTCAAAACCAGCCCAGAATTCTGGAAATTTCCCCAGGTGTGGATCTTGCCCAGGAATTCACCTGGGTTATCTGCATGGCACACCTGGGCACACCTGGGCACACCTGGGCACCAAAATCCACGAAAAATCCCAAAAACCCCTGCAAAAATCCCGTTAAAAATGGCCCAAAAATGGCCAAAAAATGGACAAAAATGGCCCAAAAATGGGCAAAAAATGGACAAAAAATGGCCCAAAAATGGCCCAAAAATGACCGAAAAAGGACCCAAAAATGGACAAAAAATGACCGAAAAATGACCCAAAGATTCACAAAAACTCGACCAAAAATGACCGAAAAAGGACCCAAAAATGGACAAAAAATGGCCCAAAAATGGACAAAAAATGACCCAAAAATGGCCATTTAAAATCCCATAAAAATCTCCAAAATTCTCATTTAAAACCCCATTTAAAACCACATAAAAATCCCCAAAATTCAAATTTGAAATCCTATAAAAATCTCCAAAAATCCCATTTTAAATCCCATAAAAATTCCCGGCTCTGCTCCCCACTCACGGCCTCGTGCTCCTTCTCCAGCGCCGCCGTGGTCGGGTCCATCTCAGCGTAGGTCTGCAAAACCAGTACGGACCAGTATAAACCAGTATGGACCAGTATAAACCAGTACGGACCAGTATGGACCAGTATGGATCATTATAAACCATTATAAACCAGTATGGACCAGTACGGACCAGCATGGACCAGTATGGATCACTATAAACCAGTATGGACCAGTACAGAGCAGTAACAGCCAATACAAACCAGTAAGAACCAGTAGAAACCAGGAGGGACCAGTGCTTGATGTGTGATCCCAGTTCCTCCCAGTCCATCCCAGTAACCCCAAACTCCATCCCAGTCCATCCCAGTCCCTCCCAGTATAACCCAGTTCATTCTCAGTCCATCCCAGTCCATCCCAGTCGCTCCCAGTAGATCCCAGTCCCTCCCAGTCCATCCCAGTCCATTCCCAGTCCCTCCCAGTACATCCCAGTTCCCTTTAACTCCCTCCCAGTATATCCCAGTCCCTCCCAGTCTGCCCTAATGCCATCCCAGTCCCTCCCAGTCCCTCCCAGTACCCTCTAATCCCATCCCAGTCCATCCCAGTATATCCCAGTACCCCCTAACCCCATCCCAGTCCCTCCCAGTATAACCCAGTTCATTCCCAGTATATCCCAGTCCCTCCCAGTACCCCCTAACTCCCTCCCAGTCCATCCCAGTTCAATCCCAGTCCCTCCCTGTCGCTCCCAGTCCCTCCCAGTCTGCTCTAACCCCATCCCGGTCCCTCCCAGTTGCTCCCAGTATATCCCAGTAACTCCTAACTCCATCCCAGTCCCTCCCAGTCCGCTCTAATCCCATCCCAGTCCCTCCCAGTCCCCTTTAACTCCCTCCCAGTCCCTCCCAGTATATCCCAGTCTGCCCTAACTCCATCCCAGTCCCTCCCAGTCTGCTCTAATCCCATCCCAGTCCCCTTTAACTCGCTCCCAGTCCCTCCCAGTATATCCCAGTCTGCTCTAATCCCATCCCAGTCCCTTCCAGTCCATCCCAGTACATCCCAGTCCATCCCAGTACCCTCTAATCCCATCCCAGTCCCTCCCAGTATATCCCAGTGCCCTTTAACTCGCTCCCAGTCCATCCCACTCACTCCCAGTCTATCCCAGTACCCCCTAACCCCATCCCAGTCCATCCCAGTACCCCCTAACTCGCTCCCAGTCCCTCCCAGTCCCCTTTAACTCCCTCCCAGTCCCCCCAGTCCATCCCAGTACCCCCTAACCCCATCCCAGTCCATCCCAGTATATCCCAGTCTGCTCTAATCCCATCCCAGTCCCTCCCAGTATATCCCAGTGCCCTTTAACTCCTTCCCAGTATATCCCATTCCCTCCCAGTCTGCCCTAATCCCATCCCAGTCCCTCCCAGTCCCTCCCAGTCCCTCCCAGTCCATTCCCAGTCCCCTTTAACTCCCTCCCAGTATATCCCAGTCCCTCCCAGTGCCCCCTAACCCCATCCCAGTCCCTCCCAGTATATCCCAGTCCCTCCCAGTCCCTCCCAGTATATCCCAGTCCCTCCCAGTCCCCCAGACCTTCTGCACGTGGTTGATCTCGTCGTGCTTGCGTTTCTGGTTGCGGGTGATTTTGCGCTCGGGCTCGGCCAGCTCGGCCAGGAACGGCTCCGAGCTCTTCTGGGCGGCCTCCTTGAGGCTCTTGGAGAGCGCCAGGCGCTCGCGGCGCACCCACTCGTCCAGGCGACGGTTAACTGGGACGAACTGGGATTAACTGGGATGAACTGGGACAAACTGGGATACCCCAATCCACCCCAACCCATCCCAACCCATCCCAATGTATCCCAATGCATCCCAATGTATTCCAATGCATTCCAATGCATCCCAATGCATCCCAATCCATCCCCAGGCGCTCGCGGCGCACCCACTCGTCCAGGCGACGGTTAACTGGGACAAACTGGTGTGAACTGGGAGAACTGGGAGCACTGGGACACCCAAACCCATCCCCATTCATCCCAGTGTGCCCAAATCCCCATGGTGTGCAATGAACTGGGATGAACTGGGATGAACTGGGAGCACTGGGACACCCAAACCCATCCCAACCCATCCCCAGGCGCACCCACTCGTCCAGGTGACGGTTAACTGGGACAAACTGGGATTAACTGGGATGAACTGGGACACCCAAACCCATCCCCAATGCATCCCAACCCATCCCAACCCACCCCAACCCATCCCAACCCATCCCCATTCATCCCAATGCATCCCAACCCATCCCCAGGCGCACCCACTCGTCCAGGCGACGGTTAACTGGGATGAACTGGGATTAACTGGGAGCACTGGGACACCCCAATGCATCCCTATCCATCCCTATCCATCCCAGTGTGCAATGAACTGGGATGAACTGGGAACCATCCCCAGGCGCTCGCGGCGCACCCACTCGTCCAGGCGACGGTTAACTGGGATGAACTGGGATTAACTGGGATGAACTGGGATACCCCAACCCATCCCCATTCATCCCAGTGTGCCTAAATCCCCACAGTCTGCAATGAACTGGTTTGAACTGGGAGCACTGGGACACCCCCAGTTCATCCCAGTGTGTCCCAATCCTCCCAGTTTGGAGTTAACTGGGAGCACTGGTTTGAACTGGGAGTCACTGGGAACCACCCCAGTTTGTCCCAGTCCATCCCAGTTTGTCCCAGTCCATCCCAGTTTGTCCCAGTCCATTCCCAGTTTGTCCCAGTTCATCCCAGTTTGTCCCAGTCCATTCCCAGTTTGTCCCAAATCCCATCCCAGTGCTCCCAGTCCCTCCCAGTTGATTCCAGTCCCTCCCAGTTTGTCCCAGTTTGTCCCAGTGCCCTCCCAGTCCATCCCAGTTTGTCCCAGTCCATCCCAGTTTATCCCAGTCCCTCCCAGTCCATCCCAGTTTGTCCCAGTCCCTCCCAGTTTGTCCCAATCCCCTTTTGACCCATCCCAGTCCCTTCCAGTTTGTCCCAGTCCATCCCAGTTTGTCCCAGTCCATCCCAGTCTGCCCCAAATCCCATCCCAGTGCTCCCAGTCCATTCCCAGTCCCTCCCAGTTTGTCCCAGTCCCTCCCAGTTTGTCCCAGTCCCTGTTTAACCCCTCCCAGTCCCTGTTTAACCCCTCCCAGTTTGTCCCAGTGCCCTCCCAGTTTGTCCCAGTCCCTCCCAGTCCCTCCCAGTCCCTCCCAGTCTCTCCCAGTCCGTCCCAGTTTGCCCAGTTCACTCACAGCCCACGTAGTGCACGTAGAACTCCTCGCGCGCCTCCTGCTCGTTCAGGCGGGACTGGATCACCTCGGCCGAGTCTGCAACAAACTGGGAGTCACTGGTTTGGACTGGTTTGGACTGGTTTGGACTGGGAGGGGCCGGGGGGCACTGGGAATGGGGCTGGGACAAACTGGGATTGACTGGGATGGACTGGGATAAACTGGGAATGGACTGGGACAAACTGGGAATGGGGCTGGATCACCTCGGCCGAGTCTGCAACAAACTGGGAGTCACTGGTTTGGACTGGTTTGTACTGGTTTGTACTGGGAGGGACCGGGGGGCGCTGGGAATGGGGCTGGGACAAACTGGGAGTCACTGGGATGGACTGGGATAAACTGGGAATGGACTGGGACAAACTGGGAATGGGACTGGATCACCTCGGCCGAGTCTGCAACAAACTGGGAGTCACTGGTTTGGACTGGTTTGGACTGGTTTGTACTGGGAGGGGCCGGGGGGCACTGGGAATGGGGCTGGAGCAAACTGGGATTGACTGGGATGGACTGGGACAAACTGGGAATGGACTGGGACAAACTGGGAATGGACTGGGACAAACTGGGAATGGGGCTGGATCACCTCGGCCGAGTCTGCAACAAACTGGGAGTCACTGGTTTGGACTGGTTTGTACTGGTTTGGACTGGGAGGGGCCAGGGGGCGCTGGGAATGGGGCTGGAGCAAACTGGGATTGACTGGGATGGACTGGGACAAACTGGGAATGGACTGGGACAAACTGGGAATGGACTGGGACAAACTGGGAATGGGGCTGGATCACCTCGGCCGAGTCTGCAACAAACTGGGAGTCACTGGTTTGGACTGGTTTGTACTGGTTTGTACTGGGAGGGACCGGGGGGCACTGGGAATGGGGCTGGGACAAACTGGGATTGACTGGGATGGACTGGGACAAACTGGGAATGGACTGGGACAAACTGGGAATGGGGCTGGATCACCTCGGCCGAGTCTGCAACAAACTGGGAGTCACTGGTTTGTACTGGTTTGTACTGGGAGGGACCGGGGGGCACTGGGAATGGGGCTGGGACAAACTGGGATTGACTGGTTTATACTGGGATGGACTGGGAGGGGTTAAAGGGGGACTGGGATGGACTGGGAATGGGGCTGGAACAAACTGGGATTAACTGGGAATGGACTGGGACAAACTGGGAATGGGGCTGGATCACCTCGGCCGAGTCTGCAACAAACTGGGAGTCACTGGTTTGTACTGGTTTGGACTGGTTTGGACTGGTTTGTACTGGGAGGGGCCGGGGGGCACTGGGAATGGGGCTGGGACAAACTGGGATTGACTGGGATGGACTGGGACAAACTGGGAATGGACTGGGACAAACTGGGAATGGGGCTGGATCACCTCGGCCGAGTCTGCAACGAACTGGGAGTCACTGGTTTGTACTGGTTTGGACTGGGAGGGACTGGGAGGGCCCGGGGGGCACTGGGAATGGGGCTGGGACAGACTGGGATTGACTGGGATGGACTGGGACAAACTGGGAATGGACTGGGACAAACTGGGAATGGGGCTGGATCACCTCGGCCGAGTCTGCAACAAACTGGGAGTCACTGGTTTGGACTGGTTTGGACTGGTTTGGACTGGGAGGGGCCGGGGGGCACTGGGAATGGGGCTGGGACAAACTGGGATTGACTGGGATGGACTGGGACAAACTGGGAATGGGACTGGATCACCTCGGCCGAGTCTGCAACGAACTGGGAGTCACTGGTTTGTACTGGTTTGTACTGGTTTGGACTGGGAGGGGCCGGGGGGCACTGGGAATGGGGCTGGGACAAACTGGGATTGACTGGTTTATACTGGGATGGACTGGGACAAACTGGGAATGGGGCTGGATCACCTCGGCCGAGTCTGCAACAAACTGGGAGTCACTGGTTTGTACTGGTTTGGACTGGTTTGTACTGGGAGGGGCCGGGGGGCACTGGGAATGGGGCTGGGACAAACTGGGATTGACTGGGAATGGACTGGGACAAACTGGGAATGGGGCTGGATCACCTCGGCCGAGTCTGCAACCAACTGGGAGTCACTGGTTTGGACTGGTTTGTACTGGGAGGGACTGGGAGGGACCGGGGGGCACTGGGAATGGGGCTGGAACAAACTGGGACAAACTGGGAATGGACTGGGACAAACTGGGAATGGACTGGGACAAACTGGGATTGGGGCTGGATCACCTTGGCCGAGTCTGCAACGAACTGGGAGTCACTGGTTTGGACTGGTTTGTACTGGTTTGTACTGGTTTGTACTGGGAGGGACCGGGGGGCACTGGGAATGGGGCTGGGACAAACTGGGAGTCACTGGTTTATACTGGGATGGACTGGGACAAACTGGGAATGGACTGGGACAAACTGGGAATGGGGCTGGATCACCTCGGCCGAGTCTGCAACAAACTGGGAGTCACTGGTTTGGACTGGTTTGGACTGGTTTGTACTGGGAGGGACCGGGGGGCACTGGGAATGGGGCTGGGACAAACTGGGATTGACTGGGATGGACTGGGACAAACTGGGAATGGACTGGGACAAACTGGGAATGGGACTGGATCACCTCGGCCGAGTCTGCAACAAACTGGGAGTCACTGGTTTGGACTGGTTTGGACTGGTTTGGACTGGGAGGGGCCGGGGGGCACTGGGAATGGGGCTGGGACAAACTGGGAGTCACTGGTTTGGACTGGTTTGGACTGGGAGGGACTGGGAGGGGCCAGGGGGCACTGGGAATGGGGCTGGGACAAACTGGGAGTCACTGGTTTATACTGGGATGGACTGGGAGGGGTTAAAGGGGGACTGGGATGGACTGGGAATGGAGTGGAACAAACTGGGATTGATTTGGTTTATACTGGTTTATACTGGTTTATACTGGTTTATACTGGGAATGGGGCTGGATCACCTCAGCTGAGTCTGCAACAAACTGGGATTAACTGGGATATACTGGGATATACTGGTTTATACTGGGAAGGGAATGGAACAAACTGGGAATGGACTGGGACCAGTTCCCCATTTCCCCCCCACTCCCAGTTTGCCCAGTATCCCACCCCCAGTATCCCCAGTTTGCCCAGTATAACCAGTAACCCACTCCCAGTATAACCAGTATAAAATTCCCAGTATAACCAGTAACCCGTTCCCAGTATAACCAGTATAACACTCCCAGTATAACCAGTATAACATTCCCAGTATAACCAATAACCCATTCCCAGTATAACCAGTATAACATTCCCAGTATAACCAGTATAACTATCCCAGTACAACCAGTATAACATTCCTAGTCTAACCAGTAACCCACTCCCAGTATAACCAGTAACTCATTCCCAGTATAACCAGTTTAACATTCCCAGTATAACCAGTATAACATTCCCAGTATAACCAGTAGCCCCTTCCCAGTATAACCAGTAACCCACTCCCAGCATAACCAGTATAACACTCCCAGTATAACCAGTATAACATTCCCAGTATAACCGGTAACCCATTCCCAGTATAACCAGTATAACCATCCCAGTATAACCAGTAACCCACTCCCAGTATAACCAGTATAACATTCCCAGTATAACCAGTAACCCATTCCCAGTATAACCAGTATAACACTCCCAGTATAACCAGTATAACCCTCCCAGTATAACCAGTATAACACTCCCAGTATAACCAGTAACCCACTCCCAGTATAACCAGTATAACATTCCCACTATAACCAGTATAACCCTCCCAGTATAACCAGTATAACCCTCCCAGTATAACCAGTATAACACTCCCAGTATAACCACTATAACATTCCCAGTATAACCAGTAACCCAATCCCAGTATAACCAGTATAACATTCCCAATATAACCAGTAACCCATTCCCAGTATAACCAGTATAACCCTCCCAGTATAACCAGTAACCCACTCCCAGTATAACCAGTATAACCCTCCCAGTATAACCAGTACAACCCTCCCAGTATCACTCACGCCAGCTCCCGTCCGCCC
Organism: Zonotrichia albicollis; assembly: GCF_047830755.1. Classification (NCBI taxonomy): domain Eukaryota; kingdom Metazoa; phylum Chordata; class Aves; order Passeriformes; family Passerellidae; genus Zonotrichia; species Zonotrichia albicollis. Next base: position 1,223,518 of record NC_133842.1, read on the forward strand.
GCCGGCACAGGTACGTCTCCCCGATCTCCACCGCCACCTCGGCATCCCGGCCCGTTCCCGCCGCCCCGGGGGCTCCGCGGCCGCTGCCGGTGCCGCTTCCGGGCCCGGTTCCCGTCCCGGTTCCCTCCGGGGCCGCTCGGGGCCCGCCCGGGGCCGCCCCGGAGCCGCCCGGGGCCTCCGGTACCGAGCCGGGCTCCGCCGCCGCCATCTTGGAAACCGCCGGAAGTGACGCGCAACGGCCGCGACGCGTTGCTAGGAGACGAGGAAAGGGCGGGGATTGGTTGCTAGAAGACGGGGGAAAGGGCGGGGATTGGTTGCTAGAAGACGGGGGAAAGGGCGGGGATTGGTTGCTAGAAGATGGAGAACGGGCGGGGATTGGTTGCTAGGAGACGGGAAAAAGGGCGGGGATTGGTTGTTAGGCTAAGGAAAAAATGGCGGGGATTGGTTGCTAGGAGAAGGGGAAAGGGCGGGGATTGGTTGCTAGAGGAAAGAAAAAAGGGCGGGGATTGGTTGCTAGGAGACAGGGAAAGGGCGGGGATTGGTTGCTAGGAGAAGGAAAAAATGGCGGGGATTGGTTGCTAGGAGGAGGAAAAAAGGCGGGGATTGGTTGCTAGGAGACGAAGAAAGGGCAGGGATTGGTTGCAAGCAGACGGGGAAAAGGGCGGGGATTGGTTGTTAGGCGAAGGAAAAAATGGCGGGGATTGGTTGCTAGGAGACGGAGAAAGGGCAGGGATTGGTTGCTTGCAGAAGGAGAAAGGGCTGGGATTGGTTGCTAGGAGACGGGGAAAGGGCGGGGATTTGTCGTTGGGGGCGTGGCTTAGCTGTGAGGGGAGTAAAACTTTTCGCTTTTGGGGCCTAAAAATCAGGAATTCTTTTACTCAAAATCCCCAATTTTCACTCAAAATTATCAATTTTTGGTCTAAAACTCCCTTTCGGTCACCCCAAATTCCAATTCTTGAATCAAAAATTTCCCTATCCGCTCCCAAATTCCCCAAATTTCACTTCAAATCCTCAATTTTACCTTTAATTTCCCCATTTTCCCCCCTGAATTCCGATGTTTCGGTCCCAATTTCTGAGTAAAAATTCCCTCTTTTACCCCAAATTCACAATTTTTGACCCAAAATCCCCAAATCCTCACCCCAAATTCTGGATTTTTTCGGTCAAAATTCCCTTTTTTCACACAAAATCGCCAATTTTAACGCCAAAATTCTCAAATTTTGACTCAGAATTCCCCTTTTCGCCCCCAAATTTCTCAATTTTTCGCCCCAAAATTCGCTTTTTTTCCCCCTAAATTCCCAAATTCCTCCCCCGGGGAATTTTCCAGGGGATACCCCTCCCCGTGACGTCACCGTGACGTCACCGCAGACCTTTGGACTTTGCCCCGCCCCCTCCGGAAGCGATGGAGGCGCTGCGGTACCTGGGGGGGGGGGGGGGGGGAGGGGAATTTTGGGGGGAAAATTTGGGAATTTTGGGGGAATTTCAGTGAAAATTTTGGTTTTTTTTTTAAATTTTTGTGGAATTTTGACAATTTTAAGGAATGTTGTGGAATTTGGGGGAATTTGAAATTAATTTGGGGGAAATTTGTGGCAATTTTAATGAATTTTAAAGGAATTTCACAGAATTTCGGGGGATTTAAGGAAATTTCAGGGGATTTTGAAAGAATTTGGAAGAATTTGATTGAATTTTGGGACAATTTGATTAAATTTTGGGGAACTTGACGAGATTTTGTGGAATTTTAATGGAATTTGAGGGAATTACGGGGAATTTTAAGAAAATGTTGAATTTTGGGTTTTATTTGAGTGGATTTTGGGTTTATTTGATGAATTTTGGGGGAGTTTCACGGAATTTTGGGTGAATTAGAGGGAAATTGAGGGGTTTTATTTGAATTTGAGGGAAGGTTGGGCGAATTTTGGGTGAATTCCGTGAAATTTTGGGTCAATTTTGAGGAATTTCAATCAATTTTCACCATTTCCACTTCCGCTTTTTTCCCTTTTTTTTTTCCCTTTTCTTTTCCCTTTTTTTCCCTCTTTTTTTCCCTTTTTTTCCCCTGTTTTTCCTTTTTTTTCCCTTTTTTTTTCCCCTTTTTTTTCCCTTTTTTTTTCCCTTTTTTCCCCGCCCCTCCTCCCCCTCAGCTCCGTTTCCCGCCTCCTCTTTGGCTCCGCCCACCCAGGCCCCGCCCCCGCCAAGCCCCGCCCCTTCTGGGTTAGCCCCGCCCCCGGGGGGGAGGGGCGGCCCCGGGGGGTCCTGGCCGCGACCCTCGGGGAGCTGCGCGAGCAGGTCCGGCATTAATTAACCCTAATTAATTAGCCCTAATTAATTAGTCCTAAATTATTAGCCATAATTAACCGCCATTAATCCTCATTATCCCGATTAATCCCGCTTCAACCTTAATTAATGGTAATTAAACCTCATTAAACCCTAATTTTTGCCAATTAATCTACATTAAACCCTAATTAATTCTAATTAAACCATACTAAAAAATCATAATTTAGCCTGACTGTGCCTTAATTAATCTTAATTTTTCCCGATTAGACCTTAATAAATCCTAATGTAGCCTGATTGAACTTTAATTAATTATAATATATTATTATTAAACCTTAATTAATTCTAATTTATCCTGATTAAAACTTAATTAATCCTAATTTATCCCACTTAAACATTAATTAATTCAGAATAAATTCCCCAAAAATTCACAATAAATCCCCCCCCAAAATTCCAATTAATTCCCCCAAAAAATCCCCAAAAATTCAGAATAAATTCCCCGAAAATTCACAATAAATTCCCCAAAAATTCAGAATAAATCCCAAAAAAATTCAGAATAAATCCCCGAAAATTCAGAATAAATTCCCCAAAAATTCACAATAAATTCCCCAAAAATTCACAATAAATCCCCGAAAATTCACAATAAATCCCCGAAAATTTGGAATAAATCCCTCTCAAAATTCCAATTAATTCCCTCAAAAAATCCCCAAAAATTTAGAATAAAATCTCCAAAAATTCAGAATAAATCCCCGAAAATTCAAATTAAATCCCCAAGAATTCAGAATAAATTCCCGAAAAATTCAGAATAAATCCCCCAAAAAAATCACCAAAAATTCAGAATAAATTCCCCAAAAATTCAGAATAAATCCCTGAAAATTCAGAATAAATCCCCCCCAAAATTCCAATTAATTCCCCCAAAAAATCCCCAAAAATTCACAAAAAATCCCCGAAAATTCAAATTAAATCCCTCCCCAAAATTCCAATTAATTCCCCCAAAAAATCCCCAAAAATTCACAAAAAATCCCCGAAAATTCAAATTAAATCCCCGAAAATTCACAAAAAATTCCGAATAAATTCCCCAATTTTCCCCCAACCCCGAATTCGCCCCCAATCCAGGCGGGTTCGGTTTTGGGGCTGCCCCGGCCCCCGGTTCTGGCCTTGGCCGAGGACGGGACCCTCATTGAGGACGAGGAATTTTTCGGGACCCTCCCCCCCCACACGGCCCTGCAGGCGCTGGGGGAGGGGCAGCGCTGGGAGCCCCCCGAGGTGAGACCCCCCCCACCCAAAATACCCCCAAATCGCCCCAAAAATCAAAAAAAATCCCCAAAAATTGCCCAAAAAATCCCAAAAAATCAGCCCAAAATCGCCCCAAAATTCCCAAAAAAATCAGCCCAAAATCGCCCCAAAATCGCCCCAAAAATCAGCCCAAAATTCCCCGAAATCGCCCCAAAATTCCCAAAAAAATCAGCCCGAAATTGGCCCGAAACACCTCAAAAATCAGCCCAAAATTCCCCGAAATCACCTCAAAAATCAAAAAAAACCCGCCCAAAATCGGCCCAAAAGTCCCCCAAAAAATCCGCCCAAAATAGACCCGAAACACCCCAAAAATCCGCCCAAAATCGGCCCAAAACACCCCAAAAATCGGCCCAAAATTCCCCCAAAAAATCCCAAAATCGCCCCAAAAATCAGCCAAAATTCCCCGAAATTGCCCCAAAATTCCCCAAAAAATCCCAAAATCACCCCAAAAATCGCCCCAAAATTCCCCCAAAAATCCGCCCAAAATGGGCCCGAAACACCCCAAAAATCGGCCCAAAATAACGCAAAATCGGCCCAAAATTCCCCAATAAAATCCCAAAAAATCAGCCCAAAATCGGACCGAAACACCCCAAAAATTAACCCAATATTCCCCCCAAAAAATCCGCCCAAAATTGGCACGAAACACCCCAATATCAGCCTGAAATAACGCGAAATTAACCCAAAATTACCCCCAAAAATTTCCAAAAAATCAGCCCGAAATCGGCCCAAAAATCATCCCAAAATCGCCCCAAAATTCCCCCAAAAAATCCCAAAAAATCCGCCCAAAACACCCCAAAAATCAGCCCGAAATAACACAAAATTAACCCAAAATTGCCCCCAAAAATTCCCAAAAAAATCCACCCAAAACACTCCAAAAATCAGCCCGAAATAACGCAAAATTAACCCAAAATTCCCCCAAAAATTCTCAAAAAATCCGCCCGAAACACCCCAAAAATCCGCCTGAAATAACACAAAATTAACCCAAAAATCCCCCCACAAATTTCTAAAAAATCAGCCCAAAATCGGCCTGAAACACGCCAAAAATTAACCCAAAGTTCCCCCCAAAAATTCCAAAAAAATCCGCCCAAAATCCGCCCAAAACACCCGAAAATCAGCCCAAAATAACGCGAAATTAACCCAAAATTCCCCCCACAAATTTCTAAAAAATCAGCCCAAAATGGGCCCGAAACACCAAAAATCAGCCCAAAATTCCCAAAAAATCAGCTCAAAATCGCCCCGAAACACCCCAAAAATCAGCCCGAAATAAGGCGAAATTAACCCAAAATTGCCCACAAAAATACCAAAAAATCAGCCCGAAATCGCCCCGAAACACCCCAAAAATCAGCCCAAAATAACGGAAAATGAACCCAAAATTCCCCAAAAAATCACCACAAAATTCACCCAAAATTTCCCCAAAAAATCCCAAAAAATCTGCCCAAAATCGGCCCGAAACACCCCAAAAAATCGGCCCAAAATTCCCCCAAAAATTCCCCAAAAATCCGCCCAAAATCGGCCCAAAACACCCCAAAAATCAGCCCAAAATAAAGCAAAATGAACCCGAAATTGCCCCAAAAATCCCCAAAAATCCACCCCAAATCGGTCCGAAACACCCCAAAAATCAGCCCGAAATAACACAAAATCGGCCCAAAAATCCCCAAAAAATCAGCCCCAAATCGGCCCGAAATAACGCGAAATTAACTCAAAATTGCCCCCAAAAATCCCAAAAAATCCGCCCAAAATACCCCAAAAATCCACCCAAAATCGGCCCAAAACACCCCAAAAATCAGCCCGAAATAACGCAAAATTAACCCAAAATTCCCCCAAAAATCCCAAAAAATCAGCCCAAAATTGGCCCGAAACACCCCAAAAATCAGCCCAAAATTCCCCCAAAATTCCCCCAAAAAATCCCAAAATAACCCCAAAAATCAGCTCAAAATTCCCCGAAATTGCCCCAAAATTCCCCCAAAAAATCCCCAAAAATCCGCCCAAAACACCCCAAAAATAATCCCAAAATCGCCCCAAAAATCCCCCAAAAAATCCCAAAATCACCCCAAAAATCAGCCCAAGATTCCCCCCAAAAATCCCCAAAAAATCAGCCCAAAAATCTGCCAAAAAACAACCCGAAATACCTCAAAATCATCCCAAAATCGGCCCAAAATTCCTCCCAAAAATAAAAAAAAATCAGCCCAAAAATCAGCCCAAAATAACGCAAAATCGGCCCCAAAATCCCCCAAAAAATTCTCAAAAAATCCGCCAGAAATCGGCCCAAAACACCCCAAAAATCAGCCCGAAATAACGCGAAATTTACCTAAAATTCCACCCAAAAATTTCCAAAAAATCAGCCTGAAATGGGCCCGAAACACCCCAAAAATCAGCCCGAAATAACACAAAATTCACCCAAAATTTCCCCAAAAAATCCCAAAAAATCAGCCCCAAATCGGCCTGAAACACCCCAAAAATTAACCCAGAATTCCCCCCAAAAATCCCCCAAAATTCAGAATAAACCCCCGAAAATTCAGAATAACCCCCCAAAATTCAGAATAATTCCCTCAAAATTCACAATAAATCCCTAAAATTCAGAATAAACCCCACAAAATCCAGAATAACTCCCCAAAAATGCCGTAAACTTCCAAATAAACCCCCCAAATCCAGAATAAACCCCCCAAAATCCCCCAAAATTCAGAATAAATCCCCAAAATCCAGAATAATTCCCCCAAAATTCCGAACCCCCCCCGACCCCGCTGTGCCGCCTCTCCCCAGCCCCGCCCCTCTTTGGCCCCGCCCCCGGCCCCGCCCCCGGCCCCGGAGCTGTTCCGGCTCTCGCTGCTCGGCCCCGCCCACGGCTCGCGGGGGCGGCTCCAACTGCGCCTGCGCGAGCAGCAATGGGAGCTGGGCGGGATCGGCGCCAACGCCGCCCTCAGGTGAGGCCCGAAAGTATCGCGATATTATCGCGAGATTATTGGGAAATTATTGGGAAATTAGCTCAAAATTACTGTCAGATTATCTCCAAATTATTGGGAAATTATCTCAAAATTATCTCGAAATTATTGGGAAATTATCTCAAAATTATCTCGAAATTATCAAAAAATTATCTCGAAAATATTGGAAAAATATCTCAAAATGATTGTTAAATTATCTCAAAATTAGCCCAAAATTATCTCAAAATTGTTGTGAAATTATCTCAAAATTATTGTCAAATTATCACAAAATTATCTCGGAATTATTGTCAAATTATCACAAAATTATCTCTAAATTATCACTAAATTATCTCGAAATTATTGTCAAATTATCTCGAAATTATCTCGGAATTATTGGGAAATTATCACGAAATTATTGTGAAATTATCGCGAAATTATCTCTAAATTATCTCAAAATTATCCCAAAATTATGTCAAAATGATTGTGTTGTTCGGGGTGTTTTTCTAATATTTTTCGTGGTGTTTTTTATGTTTTTCGTGCCGATTTTGGTGTTTCTAGGGGATGTTTTCAGTGTTTTTTTGGGGTGTTTTTTAGGTTTTTCGTGGTTTTCTTTACGTTTTTAGGGGTGTTTTTTACATTTTTGGAGGTGATTTTTCCGTTTTTCGTGCCGATTTTGGTGTTTTTAGGGATGTTTTCAGTGTTTTTGGGGGTGTTTTTTCTGTTTTTGGGGTTGTTTTTTATGTTTCTGGGGGTGCTTGTTATGTTTCTTGGGGCAATTTTGGTGTTTTTTAGGGATGTTTTCAGTATTTTTAGGGTGTTTTTTCCGTTTTTGGGGGTGTTTTTTTCTGGTTTTGGGGGTGTTTTTTCCGTTTCTCGTGGTGTTTTTTCCGTTTTTGGTGCCGATTTCAGTGTTTTTTGGCATGTTTTCAGTGGTTTTGGGGGTGTTTTTTCCATTTTTAGGGGTGTTTTTTACATTTTTTGTGTTGTTTTTTCCGTTTCTCGTGTTGTTTTTCCCATTTTTTGTGCCGATTTCTCCGTTTCTGACCCAATTCCCCATCCCAGGGAGCTGCTGCGCCTGCTGACCGCGCTGTGCCGCACCCTGGGCCGGGCCCTGCTCGGGCTCTCGGCCGCGCTCCGGCCGCTCCTCGAGAGACCCCATGGCCGGGGGCCCTGACCCCGCCCCTTCGCCGGGAAACCACGCCCACTGCCAGCAAACCCCAGCCAATCCTCTTAAACCCCGCCCAATCACCATAAGCCCCGCCCATTTCCCCTCAAGCGCCCTGGGCCGGGCCCTGCTCGGGCTCTCGGCCGCGCTCCGGCCCCTCCTCGAGAGACCCCAGACCCACGGCCGGGGGGCCTGACCCCGCCCACCGCCGCTGGACACGCCCCCTCGCCGGGAAACCACGCCCACTGCCGGCAAAACCCCAGCCAATCCCCTCAAACCCCGCCCATTTCCCCTTAAGCGCCCTGGGCCGGGCCCTGCTCGGGCTCTCGGCCGCGCTCCGGCCGCTCCTCCAGAGACCCCAGACCCAATGGCCGGGGGCTCTGACCCCGCCCCCCAACGCTGGCCACGCCCCCTCGCCGGGAAACCACGCCCACTGCCAGCAAAACCCCAGCCAATGCCCTGAAACCCCGCCCATTCCCATTAAGAACCGCCCATATACTCTTAGGCCCCGCCTCTTCTGCTTAAACCACAGCCACTCTCCCTAAGCCCCGCCCATTCACCATAAGACCCGCCCATTCCCCTTAAGCCCCACCCATTTACAATAAGCCCCGCCCATTTCCCCTTAAACCCCGCCCATTCACCATAAGCCCCACCCATTTCCATTTAAACTCCACCCATTCCCATTAAGCCCCACCCAACCCCCTTTAAGTCCCACCCACTCCCCCTAACCCCCCATTCACCATAAGCCCCGCCCATACCCCCATAAGCCCCGCCCATACCCCCTTGAGCCCCGCCCATTTCCCCTTAAACCCCGCCCATTTCCCCTTAAACCACACCCATAGCCCCATAAGCCCCACCCATTTTGTTTAAACCCCACCCATCCCCCTTAAACCCCGCCCATGACCCTTAAACCCCACCCATTTACAATAAGCCCCGCCCATTTCCCCTTAAGCACCACCCTTTTACAATAAGCCCTGCCCATTTCCCTTTAAACCCCACCCATTCCCATTAAGCCCCATCCAAGATCCTTTAAACCCCACCCACTCTGCCTAAACCCTGCCCATTCACCATAAGCCCCGCCCATATCCCCTTAAGACCCGCCCATTTCCCTTTAAACCGATTCACCGTAAGCCCCATCCATATCCTCTTAAGCTCCACCCATTTTGTTTAAGCCCCACCCATCCCCTTAAACCCCACCCATTCCCATTAAGAACTGCCCATATCACCTTAGGCCCCGCCCTTTCTGCTTAAACCACACCCATCCCCCTAAACCCCACCCATTCACTATAAGCCCCACCCATTTCCCTTAAACCCCACCCATTTCCCCTTAAACCCCACCCATTCCCATTAATCCCCACCCAAACCCCTTTAAACCCCACCCACTCCCTCTAAACCCCGCCCATTCACAACACAAAATGACACAAACCATTAATAAAAAAATTAAAAATAAATCTTTAATAAAATTATTTAAATGTGGGTGAGGCCAGGGGTGGTCAGAGGGTATTGGGGGCGTGGTCATAGCGGCAGGCCCCGCCCCCTCTGCAGCCCCTCCCCACTGAAACAACACAAAATAGTAATAAAAAATATTAAAAATAAATTTTAAATACCATTATTGAAATGTGGGCGGGGCCAGAGGGTGTTGGGGGCGTGGTCAGAGCTGCAGGCCCCGCCCCTTTAGCCCTACCCATCCCTATTGAACCAACACAAAATATTAATAAAAATATTAAAAATAAATATTTAATACCATTATTTAAACGTGGGCGGGGCCAGAGGGTGTTGTGGGCGTGGTCAGAGTGGCAGGCCCCGCCCCTCCCCATTGAAACAACACAAAATTACACAAAACAATAATAAAAACATTAAAAATAAATTTTTAATACCATTATTTAAATGTGGGTGGGGCCAGGGATGGTCAAAGGCTATTGTGGGCGTGGTCAGAGCTGCAAGCCCCGCCCCTCCCCATTGAAATAACACAAATTATTAATATAAAATATTAAAAATAAATCTTTAATAATATTATTTAAATGTGGGCAGGGCCAGGGGTGGTCAGAGGTTATTGTGGGCGGGGTCTGAGCTGCAAGCTCCGCCCCTTTAGCCCTGCCCCTCCCCATTGAAACAACAGAAAATGACACAGAATATTAATAAAAAAATATTTAATAAAATTATTGGAATGTGGGCAGGGCCAGGGGTGGTGTGAGGGTATGGGGGCGTGGTCAGAGCGGCAGGCCCCGCCCCCTCTGCAGCCCCTCCCCACTGAAACAACACAAAATATTAATAAAAATATTAATAATAAATCTTTATTGAAATGTGGGCGGGGTTAGGGGTGGTGTGAGGGCATGGGGGCGTGGTCAGAGCTGGAGGCCCCGCCCCCTCTGCAGCCCCTCCCACCGGGGGCGGAGCCTCAGGAACAGCTCCAGGCTTAGCCTTCGGGCGACGCCGCGGCCGAGGGGGTCCCGGAGCAGCCGGGGCAGGAGCGGGGCTGGAAATGGGGGAAAAACGGGAAATTTGGGAAAAAGGATACAGAAAAATAAAAAATCCAAAAATCCACACAAAATAGATCGAAATAACCCCAAAAAACGCACAAAATAGAATAAAATAACCCCAAAAATCCACCCAAAATAGAACGAAATAACCCCAAAAAACGCCCAAAAATCCCCTTTAAAATCCCCCAAAAATCCCCTTTAAAACCCTCAAAAATCCCCTTTATAACTCCTCAAAATCCCCCAAAAATCCCCTTTAAAACCCCTCAAAATTCCCCAAAAATCTCCTTTAAAACCCCTCAAAATTCCCCAAAAATCCCCATAAAAACCCCTCAAAATTCCCCAAAAATCTCCTTTAAAATTCCCCAAAAATCCCCCTTAAAACCCCTCAAAATCCCCCAAAAATCCCCATAAAAACCACTCAAAATTCCCCAAAAATCCCCTTTAAAACCCTTCAAAATTCCCCATAAAAACCCCTCAAAATTCCCTCAAAATTCCCCAAAAATCCCCTTTAAAACCCCGCAAAATTCCCCAAAAATCGCCTTTAAATCCCCCAAAAATCCCCTTTAAAACCCTCAAAAATCCCCCAAAAATTCCTCAAAAATCCCTTTAAAACCCCTCAAAAAATCCACTTTAAAAGTCACTCAAAATAACCCAAAAATCGCCTTTAAAACCCCCAAAAATCCCCTTTAAAACCCCGCAAAATTCCCCAAAAATTCCCTTTAAAATCCCTCAAAAATCCCCATAAAAACCCCTCAAAATCCAAAAAAAATCCCCATAAAAACCCCTCAAAATCCCCAAAAAATCCCATTTAAATCACCAAAAATGGCTCAAATTTCACCCAAATTTCACCCAAATTCCACCCAAAAATCCCTCAAAATTCTCCCAAATTCTGCCCCAAAATTCTCTCAAATCACCTCAAAATTCCACCCACCAATCCCCAAAAAAATCCCAAAAAAATCCCATTTAAATCACCAAAAAACGCCCAAATTTCATCCAAATTTCACCCAAATTTCACTCAAATTTTCCCAAAATCCCCCAGATTTTTTTCCCAAACTAATCCCAAATTCCACCCAAAAATCCCTCAAAATTCCGCCCAAAAATCCAAAAAAAATCCCAAAAAATCCCATTTAAATCACCAAAAATGGCCCAAATTTCACCCAATTTTCACCCAAATTTCACCCAAATTTTCCCAAATTTTTCCCAAATTTTTGCCAAATTTCCCCAATTTTCCCAGAATGATTTTGTAGCCCCCAGACCCAATTCCGAAGCCATCTGGACCCTCTGTGGGAGGGGGCTGCAGGCCCAGGACCCCCCAAAAACCCCCAAAAAAATCCCAAAAAAATTCCATTTAAATCACCAAAAATGGCTCAAATTTCACCCAATTTTTCCCAAAATCCCCCAGATTTTTTACCCAAATTAATCCCAAAATTCCCCCAAATTCTGCCCCAAAATTCCCTCAAATCACCTCAAAATTCCCCCAAAATCCCCCCAAAAATCCCAAAAAAATCCCATTTAAATCACCAAAAATGGCTCAAATTTCACCCAAATTTCACTCAAATTTTCCCAAAATCCCCCAGATTTTTTACCCAAATTAATCCCAAAATCCCCCCAAAAATCCCTCAAAATTCCACCCAAAAATCCCCAAAAAATCCCAAAAAATCGCATTTAAATCACCCAAAATGGCTCAGATTTCACCCAAATTTCACCCAAATTTTACCCAAATTCCACCCAAATATCTCTCAAAATTCCCCCAAATTCTGCCTCGAATCACCCCAAAATTCCACACAGAAATCCCTAAAAAAACCCCAAAAAATCCCCAAAAAATCCCATTTAAATCACCAAAAATGGCTCAAATTTCACCCAAATTTTCCCAAAATCCCCCAGATTTTTTACCCAAAAATCCCTCAAAATTCCCCAAAATTCTGCCCCAAAATTCCCTCGAATCACCCCAAAATTCCACCAAAAAATCCCAAAAAAATCCCAAAAAATCCCATTTAAATCACCAAAAAAGGCCCAAATTTCACCCAAATTTCACCCAAATTTCACCCAATGTTTCCCAAAATCCCCCAGATTTTTTACCCAAACTAATCCCAAAATTCCCCCAAATTCCACCCAAAAATCCCAAAAAAACCCAAAAAATCCCATTTAAATCACCAAAAAAGGCTCAAATTTCATCTAAATTTCACCCAAATTTTACCCAAATTCCACCCAAAAATCCCTCAAAATTCCGCCAAATTCTGTCCCAAAATTCCCTCAAATCACCCCAAAATTCCACCCAAAAATCCCAAAAAAATCCCCAAAAAATCCCATTTAAATCACCCAAAATGGCTCAAATTTCACCCAAATTTTACCCAAATTCCACCCAAAAATCCCTCAAAATTTCCCCAAATTCTGTCCTAAAATTCCCTCAAATTACCTCAAAATTCCACCCAAAAATCCCAAAAAAATCCCGAAAAAATCCAATTTAAATCACCAAAAATGGCACAAATTTCACCCAAATTTCACTCAAATTTTCCCAGATTTTTTTACCCAAACTAATTCCAAAATCCCCTCAAATTCTACCCAAAAATCCCTCAAAATCCCACCCAAAAATCCCAAAAAAATCCCAAAAAATCCCATTTAAATCACCAAAAAAACCCCAAATTTCACCCAATTTTCGCCCAAATTTCACCCAATTTTTCCCAAATTTTTCCCAATTTTTCCCAAATTTTCCCAGAATGTTTTTGTAGCCCCCAGACCCAATTCCAAAGCCATCTGGACCCTCTGGGGGAGGGGGCTGCAGGCCCAGGACCCCCCAAAAACCCCCAAAAAATCCCATTTAAATCACCAAAAATGGCTCAAATTTTACCCAATTTTTCCCAAAATCCCCCAGATTTTTTACTCAAATTAGTTCTAAAATCCCCCCAAATTCCACCCAAAAATCCCTCAAAATTCCCCCAAATTCTGCCCCCAAATTCTGCCTCGAATCACCCCAAAATTCCACCCAAAATCCCTAAAAAAACCCAAAAAAATCCCCCAAAAATCCCATTTAAATCGCCCAAAAATAGCTCAAATTTCACCCAAATTAATCCCAAAATCCACCCAAAAATCCCTCAAAATTCCACCCAAAAATCTCAAAAAAATCCCAAAAAATCCCATTTAAATCACCAAAAATGGCACAAATTTCACCCAATTTTCACCCAAATTTTACCCAAAATCCACCCAAAAATCTCTCAAAATTCCCCCAAATTCTGCCTCGAATCACCCCAAAATTCCACCCAAAAATCCCTAAAATAACCCCAAAAAAATCCCAAAAAATCCCATTTAAATCACCAAAAAAGGCCCAAATTTCACCCAAATTTCACCCAAATTTTACCCAAATTCCACCCAAAAATCCCTCAAAATTCCCCCAAATTCTGCCCCAAAATTTCACCCAAAAATCCCCAAAAAATCCCATTTAAATCACCAAAAATGGCTCAAATTTCACCCAAATTTCACCCAAATTTCCCAAAATCCCTCAGATTTTTTACCAAACTAATCCCAAAATCCCCCCAAATTCCACCCAAAAATCCCTCAAAATTCCACCCAAAAATCCCCAAAAAAATCCCAAAAAATCCCATTCAAATCACCAAAAATGGCTCAAATTTCACCCAAATTTCACCCAAATTTTCCCCAAATTTCACCCAAATTTTCCCCAAATCCCCCAAATTCTGCCCCAAAATTCCTCCCAAAAATCCCAAAAAATTCCCAAAAAATCCCATTTAAATCACCAAAAATGGTTTAAATTTCACCCAAATTTTACCCAAATTTTACCCAAATTCCACCCAAAAATCCCTCAAAATTCCCCCAAATTCTGTCCCAAAATTCCCTCGAATCACCTCAAAATTACCCCCAAAATCCCCCCAAAAAATCCCATTTAAATCACCAAAAAAGGCTCAAATTTCACCCAAATTTTACCCAAATTCCACCCAAAAATCTCTCAAAATTCCCCCAAATTCTGCCTCGAATCACTCCAAAATTTCACCCAAAAATCCCCAAAAAAATCCCAAAAAATCCCATTTAAATCACCAAAAAACGCCCAAATTTCACCCAAATTTCACCCAAATTTCACCCACATTTTCCCAAAATCCCCAGATTTTTTACCCAAACTAATCCCAAAATCCCCCCAAATATCCCTCAAAATTCCACCCAAAAATCCCCAAAAAAATCCCAAAAAATCCCATTTAAATCACCAAAAATGGCTCAAATTTCACCCAAATTTCGCCCAATTTTCACCCAATTTTTCCCAAATTTTTCCCAAATTTTTCCCAAATTTTCCCAAATTTTCCAAAATGATTTTGTAGCCCCCAGACCCAATTCAGAAGCCATCTGGACCCTCTGTTGGAGGGGGCTGCAGGCCCAGGACCCCCCCAAAAACCCCCAAAAAATCCCATTTAAATCACCAAAAATGGCTCAAATTTCTCCCAAATTTCACCCAAATTCTACCCAAATTCCACCCAAAAATCCCTCAAAAATCCCCCAAATTCTGCCCCAAATCACCCCAAAATTACTCCCAAAAATCCCCTAAAAATCCCCAAAAAAATCCCATTTAAACCACCAAAAATGGCTCAAATTTCACCCAAATTTCACCCAAATTTCACCCAAATTTTTCCCAAAATCCCCCAGGTTTTTTACCCAAACTAATCCCAAAATCCCCCCAAATTCCACCCAAAAATCCCCAAAAAATCTCAAAAAATCCCATTTAAATCACCCAAAAATGGCTCAAATTTCACCCAAATTTCACCCAAATTTTCCCAAATTTCATCCAAATTTTCCCAAAATCCCCCAGATTTTTTACCCAAATTAGTTCTAAAATCCCCCCAAATTCCACCCAAAAATCCCCAAAAAATCCCAAAAAATCCCATTCAAATCACCAAAAAAGGCCCAAATTTCATCCAAATTTCACCCAAATTTCACTCAAATTTTCCCAAAATCCCCCAAATTTTTTACCCAAATTAATCCCAAAATCCCCCCAAATTCCACCCAAAAATCCCCAAAAAAATCCCAAAAAATCCCATTTAAATCACCAAAAAACGCCCAAATTTCACCCAATTTTCACCCAATTTTCCCCAAATTTCATCCAAATTTTCCCAAAATCCCCCAGATTTTTTACCCAAACTAATCCCAAAATTCCCCCAAATTTCACCCAAAAATCCCTCAAAATTCCCCCAAATTCTGCCCCAAAATTCCCTCGAATCACCCCCAAAAATCCCATTAAAATTGCCCAGAAATGGCTCAAATTTCACCCAAATTAATCCCAAAATTCCACCCAAAAATCCTTGAAAATTCCCCCAAATTCTGCCCCAAAAACCCCAAAAAATCCCCCAAAAATCCCATTTAAATCACCCAAAAATGGCACAAATTTCACCCAAATTAATCCCAAAATCCCCCCAAAATGCCACCCAAAAATCCTTAAAAATTCCCCCAAATTCTGCCCCAAGAACCCCAAAAATCCTATTCAAATCACCCAAAAATGGCTCAAATTTCACCCAAATTAATCCCAAATTCCACCCAAAAATCTCTCAAAATTCCCCCAAATTCTGCCCCAAAATTCCCTCGAATCACCCCAAAATTCCACCCAAAAATCCCAAAAAAATCCCAAAAAATCCCATTTAAATCACCAAAAATGGCCCAAATTTCACCCAAATTTCACCCAAATTTCGCCCAAATTTCACCCAATTTTTCCCAAAATCCCCCAGATTTTTTACCCAAATTAATCCCAAATTCCACCCAAAAATCCCTCAAAATTCCACCCAAAAATCCCAAAAAAACCCCAAAAAATCCCATTTAAATCACCAAAAAACGCCCAAATTTCACCCAAATTTCACCCAATTTTCACCCAAATTTCACCCAAATTTTTCCAAATTTTTCCCAAATGTTCCCAGAATGATTTTGTAGCCCCCAGACCCAATTCAGAAGCCATCTGGACCCTCTGTGGGAGGGGGCTGCAGGCCCAGGACCCCCCAAAAATCCCTCAAAAATCCCATTTAAATCACCAAAAATGGCACAAATTTCACCCAAATTTTACCCAAATTCCACCCAAAAATCCCTCAAAATTCCCCCAAATTCTACCCAAAAATCCCTCAAAATCCCACCCAAAAATCCCAAAAAAATCCCAAAAAATCCCATTTAAATCACCAAAACTGGCTCAAATTTCACCCAATTTTCACCCAATTTTCACCCAATTTTCACCCAAATTTTCCCAAATTTTTCCCAAATTTTCCCAAATTTTCCAAAATGATTTTGTAGCCCCCAGACCCAATTCAGAAGCCATCTGGACCCTCTGTGGGAGGGGGCTGCAGGCCCAGGACCCCCCAAAAAATCCCCCAAAAATTCCATTTAAATCACCAAAAAAGGCTCAAATTTCACCCAAATTTTCCCAAAATTCCCCAGATTTTTTACCCAAATTAGTTCTAAAATCCCCTCAAAATTCCACCCAAAAATCCCTCAAAATTCCACCTAAAAACCCCAAAAAAATCCCAAAAAATCCCATTTAAATCACCAAAAAAGGCCCAAATTTCACCCAATTTTCACCCAAATTTCACCCAAATTTCACCCAAATTTTCCCAAATTTTCCCAAATTTTCCCAGAATGATTTTGTAGCCCCCAGACCCAATTCAGAAGCCATCTGGACCCTCTGTTGGAGGGGGCTGCAGGCCCAGGACCCCCCAAAAAATCCCATTTAAATCACCAAAAAAGGCTCAAATTTCACCCAATTTTCACCCAAATTTTACCCAAATTCCACCCAAAAATCCCTCAAAATTCCCCCAAATTCTGCCCCAAAAATCCCTTAAAATTCCCCCAAAATCACCTCCAAAATCCCCCAAAAATCCCATTTAAATCACCAAAAAAGGCTCAAATTTCACCCAATTTTCACCCAAATTTTACCCAAATTCCACCCAAAAATCTCTCAAAATTCCCCCAAATTCTGCCCCAAAATTCTCTCGAATCACCCCAAAAATCCCCAAAAAATCCCATTTAAATCACCAAAAAAGGCTCAAATTTCACCCAAATTTCACCCAAATTCCACCCAAAAATCCCTCAAAATTCCCCCAAATTCTGCCTCGAATCACCCTAAAATTCCACCCAAAAATCCCTAAAAAAACCCCAAAAAAATCCTCAAAAAATCCCATTTAAATCACCAAAAATGGCACAAATTTCACCCAAATTTCACTCAGATTTTCCCAAAATCCCCCAGATTTTTTACCCAAACTAATCCCAAATTCCACCCAAAAATCCCTCAAAATTCCACCCAAAAATCCCAAAAAAATCCTCAAAAAATCCCATTTACATCACCAAAAATGGCTCAAATTTCACCCAAATTAATCCCAAAATCCACCCAAAAATCCCTCAAAATTCCCCCAAATTCTGCCCCAAAATTCCACCCAAAAACCCCAAAAAAATCCCAAAAAATCCCATTTAAATCACCAAAAATGGCTCAAATTTCACCCAAATTTCACCCAATTTTCACCCAATTTTTCCCAAATTTTTCCCAAATTTTCCCAAATTTTCCCAAATGTTCCCAGAATGATTTTGTAGCCCCCAGACCCAATTCAGAAGCCATCTGGACCCTCTGTTGGAGGGGGCTGCAGGCCCAGGCCGTGTCCAGCACTCGGCTCCCGCTCTTGTCCATGGCCAGCGCTCCCCAATGACCCTGCAATAATTAATTAAAATTAATTAATAATCACCACAAAATTAGCTAAAACCACTCCTGAAATAACCCCAAAATATCCTGACATTATCCCAAAAATATCCTGAAATTATCCCCAAAATTATCCCAAAAACATCCGAAAATTATCTCAAAATTATTTCATAATTATGACAAAAATATTTAGAATAAATCAAAATTAAATCCAAAAATAACCCCAAAATGTTCCTAAAATTATCCCAAAAATGTGCACAAATCATCCCAAAATATTTCTTAAATTATTCCAAAAATATCCTAAAATTAGCACAAAATATTCCCAAAATATTCCTAAAATGGTCACAAAAATATCCCCAAAATATCCCAAATTTACCCAAAAATATTACTAAAATTATTCCAAAATACTCCTAAAATCATCCTGAAATTATTCCCAAAATTATCCAAAAAACACCCGAAAATTATCTTGAAATTATTTTGTAATTACGACAAAAATATTTAAAATAAATCAAAATTAAATCCAGAATTAACCCCAAAATGTTCCTAAAATTATCCCAAAACGTGCCCAAAATATTTCTAAATTTATTCCAAAAATATCCTAAAAATAATTCTAAATTTATTCCAAAAATATCCTAAAAATATCGCAAAATTAGCACAAAATATTCCTAAAAAAGTCACAAAAATATCCCCAAATTATCCCAAATTTACCCAAAAATATCATTAAAATTATTCCAAAATACTCCTAAAATCATCCTGAAATTATTCCCAAAATTATCCAAAAAACACCCGAAAATTATCTCGAAATTATTTCGTAATTATGACAAAAATATTTCAAATAAATCAAAATTAAATCCAAAATAAACCCCAAAATGTTCCTAAAATTATCCCAAAAATGGGCCCAAAATATTTCTAAAATTATTCCAAAAATATCCTAAAAATATTTCTAAATTTATTCCAAAAATATCCTAAAAATATCCCAAAATTAGCACAAAATATTTCTAAAATGGTCACAAAAATATCCCCAAAATATCCCAAATTTACCCAAAATATTACTAAAATTATTCCAAAATACTCCTAAAATCATCCTGAAATTATTCCCAAAATTATCCAAAAAACATCCGAAAATTATCTCGAAATTATTCCGTAATTATGACAAAAATATTTAAAATAAATCAAAATTAAATCCAAAATTAACCCCAAAAATATTCCTAAAATTATCCCAAAAATGTGCCCAAAATATTTCTAAATTTATTCCAAAAGTATCCTAAAAATATTTCTAAATTTATTGCAAAATTATCCTAAAAATATCCCAAAATTAGCACAAAATATTCTTAAAAAAGTCACAAAAATATCCCCAAAATATCCCCAATTTACCCAAAATTATCACTAAAATTATTCCAAAATACTCCTAAAATCATCCTGAAATTATTCCAAAAATTACCCAAAAAACACCCAAAAATTATCTCGAAATTATTCCATAATTATGACAAAAATATTTAAAATAAATCAAAATTAAATCCAAAATTAACCCCAAAATGTGCACAAATCATCCCAAAATATTTCTAAAATTATTCCAAAAATACCCTAAAATTAGCACAAAATATTCCCAAAATATTCCTAAAATGGTCACAAAAATATCCCAAAATATCCCAAATTTACCCAAAAATATTACTAAAATTATTCCAAAATATTCCTAAAATCATCCAGAAAAACTCCAAAATATTCCTAAAATTATCCCAATTTTTGCCTGTAAAAATAGAGCTTTTTTTCTAAAAAAAAAAAAAAATTGTCTCAAAAATCAGAATTTTTTGTTGAAAATAATCCCTTTTTTTGGTCTGAAAGATTAAATTTTTTTTCTGAAATATTGGTGTTTTTTTGGGGAAAAAATACAATTTTTTTCAGTAAAAAATCAGATTTTTTTTCACAAAAATTGGGATTTTTTTCCCCAAAAAATTTCAGATTTTTTGGGTACCTTGAGGAGTTTCAGGAGCCATTTTTTGACCCCAAAAATCCAAATTTGGCCTCAAAAATCCCTTTTTATTTGCTGAAAATTTGGGAATTATTTCACTAAAAAATTGGAAAACTTTTGCTGAAAATTTGGGATTTTTTTGTAAAAATTCAGGGATTTTTTCCCGCAAAATTTGACTTTTTTCCTGAAAAAATCAGATTTTTTTCCTGAAAAATAATTCAATATTTTAATGGAAAAACTCAGAATTTTTTTTGCCCAAACCTGAGATTTTAGTGCTATAAATTACAACATTTTTGTGCAAAAATTCGGATATTTTTCACTTAAAAATTGGATTTTTTTTTGTAAAAAACCAAATCTTTATCTAGGAAACATTTCCAATTTTTGTGCTAAAAAAGTAAAATTTTTTTAATGAAAAAACCTCATTTTTCCCATGAAAAATATCGGATTTTTTTCTCAAAAAATTCGAATTTTTTGGCCAAAAAATCAGATTTTTTTGCCAAAAAATCCAAATTTTTTCAGTAAAAAATCCGATTTTTTCCCTGTTTTTTGTGTGTATGTTTTGGGTACCTCTGAAAAAATAATTCCAATTTTTCTGCTGAAAAATCATGATTTTTTAAAACGAAAAAACCCGATTTTTAATGGAAAAAAATGGAATTTTTACAGCAAAAAAATCAGATTTTTTTCACAAAAATTCACATTTTTTTCCCAAAATCCTGGATTTTTTCCCCGTTTTTTTGAGGGTATGTTTTGGGTACCTCTGAAAAAATAATTCCAATTTTTCTGCTGAAAAATCATGATTTTTTAAAACTAAAAAACCCGGTTTTTAATGGAAAAAAATCGAATTTTTACACCAAAAAAATCAGATTTTTTGCCAAAAAAATCCAAATTTTTTCAGTAAAAAATCCGATTTTTTCCCTGTTTTTTCTGGGTATTTTTTGGGTACCTTGAGACGTTTCAGGAGCCGTTTTTTGTCGTTTTTGGGGACATTTGGGGACCCCAAATTTCCTTTTTAATTTCTGAAAATTTGGGAATTTTTTCACAAAAAAATTGGAGAATTTTTGCTGAAAAATTGGGATTTTTTTTACTGAAAATTCAGGGATTATTTCCCCAAAAATTGAACATTTTCTCCTGAAAAAACCACTTTTTTTCCCCAAAAAACCCCAGAATTATTTTCCTAAAAAACCATATTTTTTCCTAAAAGACAATTCAATTTTTTTAACTAAAAAATCTCAGTATTTTTTTGCCCAAACCTGAAATTTTTGCACTGTAAAATCCAATTTTTTTGATGCAAAAACTTGATTTTTTTCACTGAAAAATTGGGATTTTTTCCCTAAAAACCTATTTCTTTTCCTGAGTAAGAATAACAATTTTTGCACCAAAAAATCAGAATTTTTTTTGCAAAAAAATATCATTTTTTCTATTAAAAAATCAAATGTTTTCACTAAAAAAATCAGATTTTTTTGGCCAAAAAATCCAAATTTTTTCAGTAAAAAATCCGATTTTTTCCCCAAAAATTGGGAATTTTTTCCCCAAAAAAATTTCAGAATTTTTGGGTACCTTGAGGCGTTTCAGGAACCGTTTTTTGTCGTTTTTGGGGACGTTTGGGGACCCCAAAATCCAAATTGGGCCTCAAAAATCTCTTTTTATTTGCTGAAAATTTGGGCATTTTTTGCTGAAAAATTGGGATTTTTTTACTGAAAATTCAGGGATTTTTTCCCCCCCAAAATTTGACATTTTTTCCTGAAAAACTCAGATTTTTTTCCTGAAAGTAATTCCATATTCTAACTTAAAAAATCTTTTTTTTTTTAGATCTTAGTGCTATAAGTTCCAAAATTTTCGTGCAAAAATTCGGATTTTTTTCACTCAAAAATTGGAATTTTTTGCTTAAAAAACCCACTTTTTTCCTGAAAACTACTTCAAAATTTTTTTACAAAATTAAGGATATTTTGCTGAAAAACCTGAAATTTCCATACCAAAAAATCCCATTTTTTTCACGAAAAAATCGGATTTTTTACTGAAAAAATTGGGATTTTTTTGTCCAAAAAATCCAAATTTTTTCAGTAAAAAATCCGATTTTTTCCCCGTTTTTTGTGTGCATGTTTTGGGTACCTTGAGGCGTTTCAGGAGCCGTTTTTTGTCGTTTTTGGGGACGTTTGGGGACCCCAAAATCGCGTCCCAAATTCGGCTCCCGGGGGGGCTCCGGGCCAGGCCGGGCAGGGCCGGGCGGGGCAGCGCCCGCAGCCCCCCCACGATGGGGGCGGGGTCACGGAAATGGAGGAGGAGCTGAAGAGCGCGGGAGCCAATGGGAGACGGGGGGCGGGGCTAAGGGAAAATGGCGGGAAAAACGGGGATGTTGGGGGGGAAAATGGCGGGAAAAAACGGGAACATTGGGAAAATTGGGGATTTTGGGGGGAAAATTTGGGGAGAAAATTGGGGATTTTAGGAAAATTGGGATATGGGGATTTAGAGGGAAAAATGGGGGGAAAATGGGGAAAAAAAAGGGAATTAAGGGGGAAAATTTGGGGGGAAAATTGGGGATTTTGGGGGGAAAAATGGGAATTTATGGGGAAAATTTGGGGGAAAAATTGGGAATTTTGGGGGAAAATTTGGGGGGAAAAAATGGGAATTTAGGGGGAAAATTTGGGGGGAAAAAAAATGGGAATTTAGGGGGAAAATTTGGGGGAAAATCGGGGAATTTAGGGGGAAGATTTGGGGGGAAAATCGGGGATTTTGGGGGGAAAATTGGGGATTTTGGGAAAATTGGGATATGGGGATTTAGAGGGAAAAATGGGGGGAAAATTTTTGGGGAAAAAAAGGGAATTTAGGGGGAAAAAAAGGGAATTTAGAGGGGAAAATGGGGGAAAAAATGGGAATTTAGGGGGAAAAATGGGAATTTTGGGGGAAAATTTGGGGATTTTGGAGGAAAAATGGGAGAGAGAAATGGGGGGAAAAATGGGAATTTTGGGAAAATTGGGATTGGGGATTTGGGGGAACAGAGGGGAGAAAAAAACGGGAATTTAGGGGGAAAAATGGGAATTTTGGGGGAAAATTTGGGGATTTTGGAGGAAAAATGGGAGAGAGAAATGGGGGGAAAAATAGGAATTTTGGGAAAATTGGGATTGGTGATTTGGGGGAAAAGAGGAGGGAAAATGAGGGAAAAAAAAGGGAATTTAGGGGGAAAATTTGGGGGGAAAATTGGGGATTTTGGGGGGAAAAATGGGAATTTATGGGGAAAATTTGGGGGGGAAAATGGGGGATTTTAGAGGGAAAAGTAGGAGAGAAAAATGGGGAAAAATGGGGGGAAAAATGGGAATTTAGGGGGAAAAATTGGGGGGAAAAATGGGAATTTTGGAGGACAAATGGGGAAAAATAGGGGGGAAAATTTGGGAGAAAATTGGGGATTTTGGAAGGGAAAATAGGAGAGAAAAATGGGGAAAATGGGGGAAAAAATGGGAATTTAGGGGGGAAAATTGGGGGGGAAAATGGGAATTTTGGAGGAGAAATGGGGAAAAATAGTGGGAAAAATTAGAATTTTGGAGGGAAAAGTGGGAGACAGAAATGGGGAAAAATGGGGGGAAAATGGGAATTTAGGGGGAAAATTTGGGGGGAAAAAAATGGGAATTTAGGGGGAAAATTTGGGGGCAAAATTGGGGATTTTGGAGGTGAGATGGGGAAAAATAGGGGGAAAATAGGGGGAAAAATAGGGGGAAAATGGGAATTTTGGGAGAAAATTTGGGGGAAAAATGGGAATTTATGGGGAAAATTTGGGGGGAAAATCGGGGATTTTGGGGGAAAAATTGGGGATTTTGGGAAAATTGGGATTGGGGATTTGGGGGAAAATGGGGGAAAAAATGGGAATTTAGGGGGAAAATTTGGGGGGAAAATTTGGGGGGAAAATGGGAATTTATGGGGAAAATTTGGGGGAAAAATGGGGATTTGGGAGAACAGAGGGGGGAAAAAATGGGAATTTAAAGGGAAAATTTGGGAGGAGAATTTCGGGGGGAAATTGGGGATTTTAGGGGAAAAAATGGGGGGGAAATGTGGGAAAAAATGGGAATTTTGGGGGAAAATTTGGGGGGAAAATTGGGGATTTTAGAGGAAAAAATGGGAGGGAAAAATGGGGGAAAATGGGGAAAAATGGGGGAAAAATGGGAATTTTGGGAAAATTGGAAAGAATGAGACAAAACCGGAAAAATAAGAGGAAAAAATCAAGTTAAAAACAAATAATTTAAAAACCTGTGGAAAAACCCAAGCCTTTAAGCCCCGCCCCTTTAAGCCCCACCCATTTAAGCCCCGCCCCTTCAAGCCCCACCCATTTAACCCCACCCCTTCCCAGGCCGCTCCCAATTCCCTCACCCTCTTAAGCCCCGCCCACTTTAGACCCGTCCCCAGCGAAGCCCCGCCCCTTTTACCTCAGGCTCCGCCTCCTCGCCGCTGTCCCCGCCCTCCAGGGGGCGGAGCTGGGCCAGGGCGGTGACGCAATGGGGGTGGTGGGGCGGGGCCCAGCAGCGCAAAGCCTGATGGGAAAAGGGGCGGGGCTTAGAGAGGATAATAGAAAAAGGGGTGGAGCTTAAGAAAAAGAAGTGGGGCTCAAGGGAAAGGGGAGGGGCTTATAAGAAAGGGGTGTGGCTTAGGTGAGGGTTTAACAAATGAATGGCGCAAAGGGGCGGAGTTTAACAGAAAGGGGTGGGGCTTGAAGACTGGCATGTTTAAATGGGCAAGGCTTTTCTTAACGGGGCGTGGCTTAAAGAAAAGGGGTGGGGCTTAGGGGAAAATGCAAAAAGGGGGTGGGGCTTAAGGTAATGGGTATGGCCTAAACAAAAGGGGTGGGGCTTAAAAAATGGGTGTGGCTCATATGAAAGGGGTGGGGCTTAGACAGGAAATGGCTGAAAGGGGAGAAACCTAAAGGAAAGGGGTGGGGCTTATATGGAAGAGGCATGGCTTAGAAAGGGTGGGGCTGAAAGAGGCGGGGCTTAACAGAAAGGGGTGGAGCAAAGCAGCACAAGGCCTGATGGGAAAGGGGCGGGGCTTAGCGTGGATTAGGCTAAAAGGGGCAGGGCTAAGAGGAAAGGGGAGGGGTCCAACATTGCCAAAACTGGTGGGAAAGGGGCGTGGCTTATATTCGGGTTAACAGGAATGGGCGGGACTTAAGAGAAAGGGGTGGGGCCAGACACTGGGGCCTTGATGGCAAAGGGGCGGGGCTTAGAGCAAGACTAAAAGGGGTGTGGCTTAAAGGGAAAGGGGAGGAGCTTAAGGAGATTGGACTTAAAGGGGTGTGGCTAAAAGGGGAAGGGGTCAATAAAAATGGGTGTGGCTTAATTGAAATGGGTGTGGCTTAACAAAAAAGGGCGTGGCCAAATGGATGTGAGCTTAGCGAAAGGGGCGTGGCCTATCCAGAATGTTAAAAGTGGGTGGGGCCTGAACAATAGGGATGTAGGGGAAGGGGGTGTGGCTTATTTGGGGAATACAAAAGTGGGTGGGGCTTATCTAGAAGGGGGTGTGGGTTATCGCAAAGTGGGCGTGGCCTATGCAAAAAAGGGGCGTGTCCCACCTGGAAGAGGCTCCTGAGCGCCTCCCCCTGGAGCCGGGGGTGCCTCAGGGCCGCCCCCAGCAGGGCCAGGATGACCCCGGGGTGACCCCGGGCCAGCGGCTCCTGGAGGGCGGGGCCAAGCTCCGACAGCACCTCCGACACCTGCGGGACACGGACACGCCCACCTGGGTGAGACACGCCCACCTGGGTGAGACACGCCCACCTGGGCTCAGCCACACCCCCTCTATTCCTGCCAGCCAATCCCCAGTCACTCCCTGCTAAATCAGTTAATTAAGCCCCACCCACTTGGGGGTTTGTGTCTTTATGCCCCTCCCACCACCCTTCCAGCCAATAGGAACCTCTCTCTAAGCCGCACTTTCTTTAAGCTCCTCCTCTTTCAAACCCACCCATTTAAGCCCCTCCCACCACCTTTCTCACCAATGAGAAAACTCTTCTAAGTCACCACCCCTTTAAGCCCCTCCCCTTTCAGCCTCTACATTTTTAAGCTCCTCCCACCACCCTTCTGGCCAATAGGAACCTCTCTGGAAGCCACACCTCCTTTAAGCTCCTCCTTTTTCAAACCCGACCCCCTTTAAGCTCCTCCCACCAACCTTCTGGCCAATAGGAACCTCCCCCAAAGCCACACCCCCATTAAGCCACTCCCACTCAACATTTAATCCCTCTAGGCCCCTCCCACCCCTGCCCCACCCAATTACATTATTCCTTTAAACCCCGCCCATTTCATGCACCTAATTAAACTCCACCCACCCCTAATTAACATTTTAAGCTCCACCTCCTTACATGATAAGCCCCGCCCACCACTTTCTGAACCAATTAGATTCTCACTGTTGACCCCTCCCCTTTATTTCTGACCCCCTTTAAGCCCCTCCCCTTTTGTACTCACCTATTTTAGGCCCCTCCCTTTTAAGCTCCACCCCCTTACGTCCCTCCCCTTTAAGCCCCGCCCCTTTATGCCCCTCCCCTTTAAGCCCCGCCCCTTTAACCCTTCATTATTCCCTCTCCAGGCCCCTCCCCCTTTAAACCCCACCCCACAAATCCCCGCCCAGCCAATCCCCACCTACCACATCCTCGGGGGCGTGGTCCAGGAGCCTCTGCAGGCCGTGATTGGCCACTCGGTGGGAGGCCACGCCCCTCAGGTGACCCCGCAGGTGACCCCGGAAGAGCTCGCGGAGCCCCGGGGGGTCCAGGACTGTCATGGCCGCCTCCAGGAGGCGGGACCGGTCGGGGTCCTGCAGTGACGTCAGCAGAGGGCTGGGCCAATCAGAGAGCGGGAAACAGAGAGGGCGGCCAATCAGAAAAAAAGGGATTGGGGGAAGGAACCAATCAGGAAAAGGGATTTGGAGAAGTGGCCAATGAGAGTGAGGGAGAAGCAGGTTACAGCCAATCAGGGAAAGGGGGTTGGGAACAGCAGCCAATCAGAAAAAGAGGACCAAGGACAGTGACCAATCAGAGAAAATGAATTGAAAGCAGCTGCCAATCAGAGAAAGGGGATCCAAAATAGCGGCTAATTGGAAAAAGGGACTTGAGAGCAACAGCCAATCAGAGGACAAGACCAACAGGCTACAGCCAATCAGGGAAAAAAGATTGGGAGCAGCAACCAATCAGAGAGAAAGGAATGGGAGAACCGGCCAATCAGAAAAAAGGTTTTGGAAACAGCAGCCAATCAGAGAAAAGGGATTAAGAACAGTGGCCAATCAAAGAAAAGGGATTGGGAGGAGCAACCAATCAATGCTCAGCACCCATAGGGGACAGCCAATCAGAGAAAAGGGATTTAGAGAAGCAGCCAATCAGGGAATGGCAACTGTGGCTCCACCCAAAATTGGAAAGAAAGCAGCCAATCACAGAAAGGGGCGTGGCCAACCAGGTGAGGAGTAGCCACTCAGGAAAGGCGGCCTAGGAGCGCCCAACCAATCAGAAAACCCACCAGGATTGCTCAGCCAATCAGCCCAGAGCAGGAAATTAAGCAGCCAATCAGCACTCACCTCTGGTCGTGGGCGGGGCTGTCCTGGCTGAGGCAGCCAATCAGGGCGCGGCAGAAGCGGGCGCAGGAAGGTGATTGGCTGCGGTGCAGGGCCCGGAGCGCCCCCTGCAGGCACAGGCTGGCGCAGGCCGGGCTCAGCAGGGCTGGGAAATTTGGAAAATTTTGGGAAAATTTGGGAAATTTTGGGAAATTTTGGGAAATTTTGGGGGAAATTTTAAGATTTTAAAAGAATTTGGGGGATTTTTAGGGAAAAAATTGGGAATTTTGGAGGGAAATTTGGGAATTTTGGTGATATATAGGGGAAATTTTAAGGGGATTTTGGGGGAAATTTGGAGGGAATTTGGGAGATTTTCCAGGGGAATTTTGAGAGATTTTGGGGGAAAATTGAGAATTTTTGGGGACTTTTGGGGAAAATTTGGGAATTCTTGGGAAAATTTGGGACATTTTGGTGAAAATGAGAAATTTGGGGGAAAAATTAGGGGATTTTAGGGGGCAATTCTGAAATTTTGGGAAAAATTTGTGAGATTTTAAGGGAAAATTTGGGAATATTAGGAAAAAAATTTGGGGATTTGGGGGAATTTCAGGAGGAAATTTGGGAGATTTTAGGAGGAAATTTGGGAATAATGGGGAAAAAATTTGAGATTTTTAGCAAAATTTGTGGGGAAATTTGAGGGGAAATTTGTGGGATTTTATGGAAAAATTTTGGGGATTTTGTGAGATTTAAGGAGGAAATTTTGGGAGAAATTTCTGAAGAATTTTGGGAATTTTAGGAGGCATTTTGGAGAGATTTTTGGAAATTTTTGGATGATTTTGGAATGATTTTTGAGCGTTTTTTTTTGGGTGATTTTGGGGCTATTTTTTATTTTTTGGGAGTTTTAGGGAGAATTTGGGATTTTCAGGATAATTTTGGGGTGATTTTGAGGTTTAAAAGGCCATTTTTGGGTGATTTTGGGGTGATTTTTGGGGTTTTTGGCTCACCTGGGATTTGCTGCTCCAGCCCCTGCGCCAGCTCCTCCAGCAGGGGGCGGAAGGAGGGCGGAAGCTCCGCCCCTCTGGCAGTGACCACACCCCCTTTGCTTTTAGCTCCGCCTTCTTTGCCTTTGGCTCCGCCCCCTTGGGAGGAGGGACTGGGGCAGAAATTGAGGGGGGGAAAATCATCAAAAACCTCCAAAAATCCCCAAAATCCCCTCAAAATTCCCCAAAATCTCCCTCAAACCTTCTCCAAACCCCCCAAAAATCCCAAAAACTCCCAAAATCACCCCAAATTTCCCCCTAACCTGGATTGGTGCTGCTGCTGAGCACCCCAAAATCCCCCTCAAACCCTTCCCAACCCCCCCAAAACCCTCCCAAAATTCCAAAAAAAAAATCCCAAACTTCCCCTCCAAAATCCTCTCAAAACTCCCCAAAATCTCCCTCAAACCTTCTCCAAATCCTCCCAAAATCCCCCCAAAAAATCAAAAAAATCCAAATTTTCCTGCTCACCTGGGTCAGCCCTGCTGCTGAGCACCCCCAAAACCCCCTCAAACACCCTCAAACCCCTCCAAAATCCCCCAAAACCCCCTCAAATCCTTCCAAAAATCCCAAAACCCCCAAAAAATCAAAAAAAAATCCAAACTTCCCCCTCACCTGGGTCAGCACCACCACTGAGCAGCCCCAAAAACCCCCTCAAACCTTCCCAAACACCCCCAAAAACCCCCCAAATCCCCCAAAACCCCCCCAAAACCCCCTCAAATACTTCCAAAAATCCCAAAACCCCCCAAAAAATCAAAAAAATCCAAATTTCCCCCTCACCTGGGTCGGCACTGCCACTGAGCACCCCCAAAATCCCCCTCAAACATCCCCAAAACCCCCCCAAATCCCCCTCAAACCTTCCCCAAACCCCCCAAAACCCCCCCAAACCCTCTCAAATGCCCCTCAATTCTCTGAATCACCCTAAAAATCCCCCCAAAAAATCAAAAAATATCCAAATTTCTGCCTAACCTGGGTCAGTGTCACCACTGAACCTCTCCATATCCCCCCTAAATCCTCCCAAAATCCCCCTCAAAATTCCCCAAAATCCCCTTAAATCTGTCCCAAATCCTTCCAAAAATCCCCAAAACCCCCAAAATCCCAAAATCACCCCAAATTTCCCGCTCACCTGGGTCAGCACCACCACTGAGCACCCCCAAAAACCCCCTCAAACCTTCCCAAAACCCCCCCAAAACCCCCTCAAACCCTCCCCAAATCCCCCAAAACCCCCCAAAACCCCCTCAAACCCTCCCAAAACCCCCCAAAAAATCAAAAAAATCCAAATTTTCCCCCTCACCTGGGTCAGCCCCGCCGCTGAGCACCCCCAAATCCACCCTCAAACCCCCTCAAACCCCCCTCAAACCCCCCCCAAATCCCTCAAAACCCCCCCAAAACCCTCTCAAATCCATCCCAAATCCTTCCAAAAATCCCAAAACCCCCCAAAAAACCAAAAAAAATCCAAATTTCCCGCTCACCTGGGTCAGCCCCGCCGCTGAGCAGCCCCAGCAGGGCCCTGAGCACGAAGCTGCCGTTGGCGTCCCGGGCCACGCCCCCTAAATCCCTCCCAAGCTCCGCCCCCAGCTCCGTCACCGCCCCCCTCCAGCCCCGCCCCCAGCGCAAGCCCCGCCCCCAGCACCGCCAGCGCCCGGCCCAGCGCGGCCTCGAGCGCTCGGGACCCCCGGGGGTGGCGGGAGACCCCCCCCAAATGGGAGATAAAGGGGGTGAGGGTCTCGGGGGGGCAATGGGGCAGCAGCTGCAGCAGCAGCCGGGAGGAGCTGGGGTGCAGCGCCGCTGAAGGGAGGCAGCGGGAGAGCTCCGAGAGAACGTTGGGAGCGAACAGGGCTGCGAAAAAAGGGGAAAAAAGGGGGTTAAATGTGAAGAAATGGGGGTTAGGAGTGAAAAAATGGGGGTTAGAAGAGAAAAAATGGGGGTTAGGAGTGAAAAAATGGGGGTTAAACATCAAAAAATGGCGGTCACGAGTGAGAAAATGGTGGCTGGGAGTGAGGAAATGGTGGTCAGGTGTGACAAAATGGTGGCTGGGAGTGGGAAAATGGGGATTAAATCTAAAAAAATTGGGACTAGAAGGGCAAAAATGGGGGTTAAACAAAAAATGGTGGTCAGGAGTGAGAAAATGGCAGTCGGGTGTGACAAAATAGCGGTTGGAAGTGAGAAAATGGGGATTAAACCCAAAAAAATGGGGTTAAACCTAAAAAAATGGCGGTCATGAGTGAGAAAATGGTGGTCAGGTGTGACAAAATGGCGGTTGGGAGTGAGAAAATGGGGATTAAATCTAAAAAAATGGGGGTTAGGAGTGAAAAAATGGGGGTTAAACACCAAAAAATGGCGGTCATGAGTGAGAAAATGGGGATTAAACCCAAAAAAATGGGGTTAAACCTAAATAAATGGCGGTCACATGTGAGAAAATGGCAGTTGGAAGTGAGAAAATGGCGGCCAGGAGTGAGAAAATGGGGATTAAACCCAAAAAAATGGGGATAAAATTGAAAAAAATGGGGGTTAGGAGTGAAAAAATGGCGGCTGGGAGTGAGAAAATGGGGATTAAACCCAAAAAAATGGGGATAAAATTTAAAAAAATGGGGGTTAGGAGTGAAAAAATGGGGTTAGGAGTGAGAAAATGGCGGCTGGGAGTGAGAAAATGGGGATTAAATCCCAAAAAAATGGGGGTAAAATCTAAAAAAAGGGGGGTTAGGAGTGTAAAAATGAAGGTTAAACCCAAAAAAATGGGGTTAAACCTAAAAGAATGGGGTCGTCGGAGTGAAAAAATGGCGGCTGGGAGTGAGAAAATGGGGATTAAACCCAAAAAAATGGGGATAAAATTGAAAAAAATGGGGGTTAGGTGTGTAAAAATGAAGGTTAAACCCAAAAGAATGGGGGTTAAAACAAAAAAATAGGGGTTAAACACCAAAAAATTGGGATTAAACCTGAAGAAATGGGGGTTAGGAGTGAGCAAATGGCAGTTAACACCAAATCCTCCACAAAGCTCTCATAAATCCCCCAAATTTATATAAATCCCTCAGAAATCTCCCCGATTCCCTCATAAACCTCAAAATCGCCTCATGAACTCCCCAAACCCCCTCATAAATCCCCCAAAATTGACTCATAAACCCCCCAAATTTACATAAATCCCTCATACAATCCCCCCAATCCCCTTATAAACTCCCCCAAACTCCTCATAAACCCTAAAATCACCCCATAAACCCTAAAATCACCCCCATAAACCCTAAAATCACCCCATAAACCCCTCCCCAATCCCCTCAGGGACCCCCAAATTCCCTCTCAATTCCCCCAAACCCCTCATAAACCCCCAAAATCCCCTCATAAACCCCCCAAATTCCCTCAGAAACCTCCAAAAACCCCTCATGGACACCAAATCCCCTCACAAACCCCGACGTCGCCTTATAAATCCCTCAAATCCCCTCAGGGACCCCCAAATTCCCTCTCAATTCCCCCAAACCCCTCATAAACCTCCCAAATCCCCTCATAAATCTCCAAAACTCCTCATAAACCCCATAATCCCCTCATAAACTCCCCCAAATCCCCTCACGGACCCCCCAAACCCCCTCATGAACTCCCCCCAAACCCCCCCCTCACCGAGCTCCTCCTCGCTCAGCCCCCTCCTCCAGCGTCTCCAGGGCCCTCCGGAAATACTCGGCAGTGTCGGGATCGAGGCGAGGCGCCGACTGTCGCCACTGTCGCGACATGTCGGGCTCGGAGGGGGGCTCAGCGTGAACCACCATGATGGGCTGGGGGGAGAAGGGGCGTGAACGACGCCAAATCTCGGGAAATCTCGCGAGGATTCGTCAGGCGCGTCCCTACATCTGTCAATCAAAGGTTGCGCCGCCCCCGCTGATGTGTGGCCACGCCCATGAAGCGGTAAATAACATACTTAATGTGCTGTCAATCACTCATTGCCCCGCCTACTTTTGCATAATTTAGCGTGCCGATCGTCAATTACCCCGCCCCTTTTGCCTTATTTAATCCTCGGCCTGGCTGTCAATCAATCGACTATTTCTCGGCTAATCACCCCTCGCCACGCCCCTTTCTTGATCAATTAATCCAATTATTAATCGATTATTCATTACCTAAACAATCATTCATTGCCACACGCCTTTTTAATCAATCAATCAATCAATCAATCACCCGCAGTCCTGTCAATCACCCATAGGAATCTTTTCTGTCAATCACAGGTTGCTACGCCCCTTTCGAATCAATTATTCAATCGATCAATCAATCAATCACAGCCCCGTCAATAACTATATCGCCTCATGCACCGCCTGTCAATCACAGATCGCCCCGCCCCTTCCCCTCACGCACCACCCGCCAGTCACCCTCAAGCCCCGCCCCTCTCCCATCACCCCCCGCGCGCGTCGCGTCCCTCCCCCTCTCCCTTCCCCCGCTCTCTCTGTGCCCCCTCCCCGCCGTTCCCCCCCTCCCCGCTCTCCCTTTCCGCCCGTTCCGCCCCTCACCGTTCCCCTCTCCCCCCGCTCTATTTTTTTCCCCGTTTTCCCCCATTTCTCCCCCACCATGTCCGAGTCCCTGGGCTGGTGCGTGGAGGCCGTGCGGGCCGCGGCCGAGCCGTCGCTGTCTCGGGCGCTGCTGGCGCTGCGGGCCCGGCACACGCGGCGGGCCGGGGGCCCCGCGCGGTTCCGGGAGCGAGGGGGGCTCGGGCCGCTGCTGGAGCTGGTGGGGCCCGAGAGGCCCCGGAGGGTGCTGGAGCTG
This sequence comes from Zonotrichia albicollis, assembly GCF_047830755.1. NCBI lineage: Eukaryota > Metazoa > Chordata > Aves > Passeriformes > Passerellidae > Zonotrichia > Zonotrichia albicollis. The sequence goes on from NC_133842.1 coordinate 1,256,545, forward strand.
GCGCTGAGCGTGCTCGGGAACTGCTGCACCGAGCCCGGCTGCCGGCGCCAGGCCCGGAGCCTCGGAGGGGTGCCGCGGCTGGGTGAGTCAGGGGGAAAAGTGGCGGGTATGAGGAAAAAAGTGTCAAGTGTGACGGGAAAAGTACCGGGAATGAGGAGAAAATGCCCGGTATGAGGGGAAAAGTGGCCGGGAATGAGGGGAAAATGTCCGGTGTGAGGGGAAAAGTGGCCGGGAATGAGGAGAAAATGTCCGGTGTGAGGGGAAAAGTGCCGAGAATGTGGGGAAAAGTGTCCGGAGTGAGGGGAAAAAGTGTCAGGAATGAGGAGAAAAGTGTCAGAAATGAAGGGAAAAGTGTCGGGTGTGAGGGGAAAAGTATGCAGTGTGAGGGAAAAAGTGTCGGGTGTGAGGGGGGAAGTGCCGAATGTGAGGAAATTGTGTCAAGTGTGAGGGAAAAGTGCCGGGAGTGAGGGAAAAAAGTGTCAGGTCTGAGGGGAAAAGTATCGAGAATGTGGAAAAAAGTTTCGGAAATGTGGAGAAAAGTGTCGGAAATGTGGAGAAAAGTGTCCGGTGTGAAGAAAAAAGTACCAGGAATGTGAGGAAAAGGGTCCGGTGTGAGGAGAAAATGTCCGGAGTGAGGGAAAAAGTGTCAAGTGTGAGGGGAAAAGTACCGGGAATGTGGAGAAAAAATGTCCAGGGTAAAGAAAAAAGTGCCGGGAATGAGAAGAAAAGTGCTAGGAATGTGAAATAATATCGGGAATGAGGGAAAAATGTACCGGCAATGTGGAGACAGGTGCCCGGTGTGAGGGGGAAAGGGCCGGCATGAGAGGAGATGGGTCAGGTGTGAGGGGAAAAATCTCAATTGTGAGGGAAAAATTACCGAAAATGTGGAGAAAAGTGTCGGGAATGTGGAGAAAAGCGTTGGAAATGTGGAGAAAAGCGTTGGAAATGTTGAGAAATGTGTTGGAAATGTTAAGAAATGTGTTGGGTGTGAGGGGAAAAATGCCGGGAATGAGGGGAGAGGGGCCTGAAATGTCGGGTGTGAGGGGAAAAGTGCCGGGAATGAGGGGAAAAGTGTCGGAAATGTGGAGAAAGGTGTTGGGAATGAGGAAAAAAGTGCCGGGAATGAGGAGAAAAGTGCTAAGAATGTGAAATAATATCGGAAATGAGGGAAAAACGTACCGGCAATGTGGAGACAGGTGCCCGGTGTGAGGGGAAAAGGGCCGGCATGAGAGGAGATGGGTCAGGTGTGAGGGGAAAAATCTCAATTGTGAGGGAAAAAGTACCGAAAACGTAGAGAAAAGTGTTGGGGATGTGGAGAAAAGTGTTGGGGATGTGGAGAAAAGCGTTGGAAATGTTAAGAAATATGTTGGGTGTGAGGCGAAAGTGCCGGGAATGAGGGGAGAGGGGCCTGAAATGTCGGGTGTGAGGGGAAAAGTGCTGGGAATGAGGGGAAAAGTGACAGAAATGTGGAGAAAAGTGTCCAGTGTGGCAAAAAAGTGTCCGGAATTAGAAGAAAAGTGTTAGGAATGTGAAAATAATAACGGGAATTAGAGAAAAATGGACCGGCATTGTGGAGAAAAGTGCCCGGTGTGAGGGGGAGAGGGCCGGGGTGAGAGAGTGTGAGGGAAAAATATCGGGTGTGAGGGAAAAAATACCGGGAATGTGGAAAAAAATACCCGGAATGAGGGGAAAAGTGTCGAAAATGTGGAGAAAAGTGTCCGGTGTGAGGAAAAAAGTGCCGGGAATGGGAAAAAAGTGTTGGGAATGAGGAAAAAAAGTGTCGTGAGTGAGGGAAAATGTCGGGTGTGAGGGGAAAAGGGCCGGGAATGAGGGGGAAAGTGTCGGAAATGTGGAAAAAAGTGTCAGAAATGTGGAAAAAAGTGTCGGAAATGTGGAGAAAATACCGGGAATAAGGAGAAAAGTGTTGGAAATATTGAGAAATCTCTTGGGTGTGAGGAGAAAAGTGTCAGAAATGAGGAAAAAATATCGGGAATGAGAGAAAATATCGGGAATGAGAGAAGCGGGCCAAGGGCCGGGTGTGAGGGGAAAAATGTCCGGAATGTGGAAAAAATATCAGAAATGTGGGAAAATATGAGAAATGTGAAAAAAATATTGGGGTTAAGGGGGAAATATGGAGTGTGAGGGGAAAATTGTCGGGAATGTGGGAAAATATGAGAAATGTGAAAAAAAATATTGGGATTAAGGGGGAAATATGGAGTGTGAGGGGAAAATGGTTGGGAATGTGGGGAAAATATGAGAAATGTGAGAAAAATATTGGGATTAAGGGGAAATATGGAGTGTGAGGGGAAAATTGTCGGGAATGTGGGGAAATATGAGAAATGTGAAAAAAATATTGGAATTAAGGGGGAAATTGTCGGGAATGTGGGAAAAATATTGGGATTAAGGGGGAAATATGGAGTGTGAGTGAGGGGAAAATTGTCGGGAATGTGGGAAAATATCAGAAATGTGAAAAAAAATATTGAAATTAAGGGGGAAATATGGAGTGTGAGGGGAAAGTTGTTGGGAATGTGGGAAAATATGAGAAATGTGAAAAAAATATTGGGATTAAGGGGGAAATATGGAGTGTGAGGGGAAAATTGTCGGGAATGTGGGAAAATATGAGAAATGTGAAAAAAATATTGGAATTAAGAGGGGAAATATGGAGTGTGAGGGGGAAATATTCGGGAATGTGGGAAAATGTCAGAAATGTGAGAAAAATATTGGGATTAAGGGGGAAATATGGAGTGTGAGGGGAAAATTGTCGGGAATGTGGGAAAATATCAGAAATGTGAGAAAAAATATTGGAATTAAGGGGGAAATATGGAGTGTGAGGGGGAAAATTGTCGGGAATGTGGGAAAATATCAGAAATGTGAAAAAAATATTGGAATTAAGGGGGAAATATGGAGTGTGAGGGGAAAATTGTCGGGAATGTGGGAAAATATGATAAATGTGAGAAAAATATTGGGATTAAGGGGGAAATATGGAGTGTGAGGGGAAAAGTGCTGGGTGTGTCCTTTGGCCACAGTGCCCATCCTGGCCTGGATTTCTGTCCGTGTGTCCGTCCCAATGTCCGTGTGTCCATCGTGACCTTTGCCCTCTGTGCCAGTGTCCATCCTGTCCGTGCCCGGTGTCCCCGAGAGCGTTGGCAACCGCGTCGCCCGGACCTTGGCCAACCTGGCCCTGGAGCCCGATGGGGCACGAGATGTGCTGGAGGCCGGTGAGGAGAAAATGATAAAATTTGGGGGGAAAAAATGGAAATTTTTGGGGATTTTTTGGGATTTTTTTGGGGAAAATTGGGGATTTTTTGGGGAATTTATTGGGGATTTTTTGGGATTTTTTTGTGGAATTTTTGGGGGGTATTTGGGGGGAAATTGGGGATTTTTGGGGGATTTTTTTGAGGGTATTTAGGGGAAAATTGGGGATTTTTTTGGGGAATTTTTTGAGGGTATTTGGGGGAAAATTGGGGATTTTTTGGGGATTTTTTGGGATTGTTTTTGGGAATTTTTGGGGGATATTTGGGGGAAAATTGGGGATTTTTTGAGGATTTATTGGGGATTTTCTGGGATTTTTTTGGGGAATTTTTTGGGGGGTATTTTGGGGGAAAATTGGGGATTTTTTTGGGATTTTTTAGCATTTTTTTTGGGGAATTTTTGGGGGTATTTGGGGGAAAATTGGGGATTTTTGGGGATTTTTTTGGGGAATTTTTGGGGGATATTTGGGGAAAATTGGGGATTTTTGGGAATTTTTTTTTTAATTTTTGGGGGGTATTTGGGGGAAAATTGGGGATTTTTGGGGGATTTTTTTGTGGAATTTTTTGGGGGTATTTGGGGGAAATTGGGGATTTTTTGGGAAAAATTGGGGATTTTTTTGGGGATTTTTTTGGGGGTATTTGGGGGAAAATTGGGGATGTTTTGGGGATTTTTTTGGGGAATTTTTTGGGAGGTATTTGGGGGGAAAATTGGGGATTTTTTGGGGATTTTTTTGGGGATTTTTTGGGATTTTTTGGGGAATTTTTGGGGGTATTTGGGGGAAAATTGGGGATTTTTTGGAATTTTTTTTGGGGAATTTTTGGGGGGTATTTGGGGGGAAAATTGGGGATTTTTTGAGGATTTATTGGGGATTTTTTGGGATTTTTATGGGGAATTTTTTGGGGGGTATTTGGGGGAAAATTGGGGATTTTTTGGGGATTTTTGTGGGGATTTATTGGGAATTTTGGGGGGTATTTGGGGGAAAATCGGGGATTTTTTGGGATTTTTTTTGGGGGAATTTTTGGGGGGTATTTGGGGGGGAAATTGGGGATTTTTTGGGATTTATTGGGAATTTTGGGGAGTATTTGGGGGAAAATTGGGGATTTTTGGGGGATTTTTTTGGGGAATTTTTGAGGGTATTTGGGTGAAAATTGGGGATTTTTGGGATTTTTTGGGGGGAAATTGGGGATTTTTTGGGGATTTTTTGGATTTTTTTGGGGAATTTTTTGAGGGTATTTGGGGGGAATTGGGGATTTTGGGGGATTTTTTGGGGAATTTTTTGAGGGTATTTGGGGGGAAATTGGGGGATTTTTTGGGATTTTTTTGGGGAATTTTTGAGGGTATTTGGGGGGAAAATTGGGGATTTTTTGGGATTTTTTGGGATTTTTTGGGGAATTTTTGGGGGGTATTTGGGGGGAAATTGAGGATTTTTTGGGGATCTTTTGGGGATTTTTTGGGGGGAAAATTGGGGATTTTTTGGGGGATTTTTTGAGGGTATTTGTGGGAAAATTGGGGATTTTTTTGGGATTTTTGGGTTTTTTTGGGGGGGTGTTTGGGGGAAATTGGGGATTTTTTGAGGATTTTTTGGGATTTTTTTGGGATTTTTTTGGGGGGTATTTTGGGGGAAAAATTGGGGATTTTTGGGATTTTTTTGGGGGAATTTTTTGAGGGGTATTTGGGGGGTATTTGGGAGGAAATTGGGGATTTTTTGGGATTTTTTTGGGGAATTTTTTGGGGGTATTTGGGGGGAAATTGGGGATTTTTTGGGATTTTTTGGGAATTTTTGGGGGGTATTTTGGGGGAAAATTGGGGATTTTTTTGGATTTTTTTGGGAATTTTGGGGGGTATTTGAGGGGAAATTGGGGATTTTTTGGGGATTTTTTGGGATTTTTTGGGGGAATTTTTGGGGGTATTTGGGGGAAATTGGGGATTTTTGGGGGATTTTTTGGGGGGATTTATTGGGAATTTTGGGGTTTTTTTTTTTGGGGGAATTTTTTTTGGGAAATTTTGGGAAATTTGGAGGGAAATTTTGAGAGCAATTTTGTGGGCAATTCGAGAAATTGGGAGGGGAAGTTTGAGGGGATTTTGGAGTGAATTTTGGGACTGATTTGATGGAATTTTGGGAAGTTCAGGCAGGAATTTAAGGGGAATTTTGGGGTGATTTGAGGGAATTTTGAGGGAATTTTGGGGAGAATTTGAGGGAATTTTGGGAAGTTCAGGGAGGAATTTATGGGAATTTTGGGTGGTGATTTGTGGGAATTTTGGGGGAGAATTTGAGGGAATTTTGGGACTGATTTGATGGAATTCTGGGAAGTTCAGGGAGGAATTTAAGGGGAATTTTGGGACTGATTTGGGGGGAATTTTGGGTGGGAAATGAGGGAATTCTGGAAGTTCAGGGAATTTTGGGGTGATTTGAGGGAATTTTGGGGGCAATTTTGGGACTGATTTGGGGGAATTTTGGGAACTTTGAGGGGGTAATTTGACGGCGATTTTCCGCCATTTTTGAGGCAATTTGTTGGAAATTTTGGGACTGATTTGATGGAATTTTGGGAAGTTCAGGGAGGAATTTAAGGAGAATTTTGGGGGTGATTTGGGGGAATTTTGGGGGAGAATTTGAGGGAATTTTGGGACTGATTTGATGGAATTCTGGGAAGTTCAGGGAGGAATTTAAGGGGAATTTTGGGACTGATTTGGGGGGAATTTTGGGTGGGAAATGAGGGAATTCTGGGAAGTTCAGGGGAATTTTGGGGGTGATTTGAGGGAATTTTGGGGGCAATTTTGGGACTGATTTGGGGGAATTTTGCCAACTTTGAGTGGCTAATTTGACGGCGATTTTCCGCCATTTTTGAGGCAATTTGATGTGAATTTTCCGCATAATCCCACCCTCAATTTTCCCCATTTTGTCCCATTTTTTTCCCTCTCTCCCCCTTTCCAATTTAACCCCTCAGGCGCCGCTCCGGGAAATGAGGGAATTTTGGGAAATTCAGGGGGAAATTAAGGGAACTTTTAGGGTGATTTGAGGGAATTTTGGGACTGATTTGGGGGAATTTTGCGAACTTTGAGGGGGTCGTTTGACGGCGATTTTCCGCCATTTTTGAGGTAATTTGGGGGGAAATTTAGGGGGAAATTTAGGGTGAATTGTGGAGGTGATTTGAGGGAATTTTGGGTGAATTTTGGGGGAATTTTGTGGGAAATTTTGAGACTGATTTGATGGAATTTTGGAAGTTCAGGGCGGAATTTAAGGAGAATTTTGGGGGTGATTTGAGGGAATTTTGGGGAGAATTTGTTGGAAATTTTGGGACTGATTTGATGGAATTTTGGGAAGTTCAGGGAGGAATTTAAGGGGAATTTTGGGACTGATTTGGGGGAATTTTGGGTGGGAAATGAGGGAATTCTGGGAAGTTCAGGGGAATTTTGGGGTGATTTGTGGAATTTTGAGGGAATTTTGGGACTGATTTGTGGGAATTTTGCCAACTTTGAGTGGGTCATTTGACGGCGATTTTCCGCCATTTTGAGGCAATTTGATGTGAATTTTCCGCATAATCCCACCCTCAATTTTCCCCATTTTGTGCCATTTTTTCCCCTCTCTCCCCCTTTCCAATTTAACCCCTCAGGCGCCGCTCCGGGAAATGAGGGAATTTTGGGAAATTCAGGGGGAAATTTAAGGGGAATTTTTGGGGTGATTTGAGGGAATTTTGGGACTGATTTGGGGGAATTTTGGGAAGTTCAGGGAGGAACTTAACGGGAATTTTGGGGGTGATTTGTGGGAATTTTGAGGGAATTTTGGGGAGAATTTGAGGGAATTTTGGCTGAGAATTGAGGGAATTTTGGGAGTGATTTGGGGCAATTTTTGGAATTTCAGGGGGGAATTTGGAGGCAATTTTGGGGGAACTTTAGGAATGATTTGAGGAAATTTTTGGGGGCAATTTGGGACTGATTTGGGGGAATTTTGGGAACTTTGAGGGGGTAATTTGACGCCGATTTTCCGCCATTTTGGAGGCAATTTGTGGGAAATTTTGGACCGATTTGATGGAATTTTGGGAAGTTCAGGGAGGAATTTAAGGGGAATTTTGGGAGTGATTTGAGGGAATTTTGGGGGAGAATTTGAGAGAATTTTGGGGACGATTTGATGGAATTTTGGGGGCAATTTTGGGAAATTTGGAGGGAAATTTTGCAGGCAATTTTGCAGGCAATTTCGAGAACTTGGGAGGGAAATTTGAGGGGATTTTGAGGAGAGGGAATTTTGGGACTGGTTTGAGGGAATTTTGGGGGAGAATTTGAGGGAATTTTGGGACTGAGTTGGGGGAATTTTGGGAAGTTCAGGGAGGAATTTAAGAGGAACTTTTAGGGTGATTTGAGGGAATTTTGGGACTGATTTGGGGGAATTTTGGGAAGTTCAGGGAGGAATTTAAGGGGAATTTTGGGGGTGATTTGAGGGAATTTTGGGGGCAATTTTGTGACTGATTTGTGGGAATTTTGGGAACTTTGAGTGGGTCATTTGACGGCGATTTTCCGCCATTTTTGAGGCAATTTGATGTGAATTTTCTGCATAATCCCACCCTCAATTTTCCCCATTTTCTGCCATTTTTTTCCCTCTCTCCCCCTTCCCAATTTAACCCCTCAGGCACCGCTCCGGGAAATGAGGGAATTTTGGAAATTCAGGGGGAAACTAAGGGGAACTTTTAGGGTGATTTGAGGGAATTTTGGGAAATTCAGGGGGAATTTAAGGGGAACTTTTAGGGTGATTTGAGGGAATTTTGGGGAGAATTTGAGGGAATTTTGGGAAGTTCAGGGAGGAATTTAAGGAGAATTTTTGGGGTGATTTGAGGGAATTTTGGGGAGAATTTGATGGAATTTTGGGACTGATTTGATGGAATTTTGGGAAGTTGAGGGAGGAATTTAAGGGGAATTTTGGGAGTGATTTGAGGGAATTTTGAGGAATTTTTGGGGGAGAATTTGAGGGAATTTTGGGACTGATTTGGGGGAATTTTGGGAACTTTGAGTGGGCCATTTGACGGCGATTTTCCGCCATTTTTGAGGCAATTTGATGTGAATTTTCCGCATAATCCCACCCTCAATTTCACCCATTTTCTGCCATTTTTCCCTCTCTAATCCTTTTTAAATTTAACCCCTCAGGCGCCGCTCCGCTCCTCATCACCCTCACCACCACCTGCAGCACCCATGGGTGCCTCCTCAGCGCCGCCCGCTCCCTCCGCATCCTCAGCACCCCCTGCCCACCCCTCCTGTCCCTCGCTGACCGCGTCCGAGCGGCCGCAGCGCTCTCCGGCCGCTTGACCACCCTTCCTCCCACTGACCCCGCATGTCCGGCACTGACCAGAGCCCTCCACGCCCTGCTGGTCACTCCTGGCTCATCCACCGTGGCTCAAGCGGTCACTGCGGCCATTCCTGTGCTGGTCAGTCTGGCCGGACGGCCTGGGCTGGACATTGGGGGTTCGGCCATGGCGGCGTTGGCAGCGCTGAGTGGACAGGGGGGGCTGCGGCCGCAATTGGGGGCGGCCGGAGCGGTGGAAGCGGCCATAGGGGCGGTGAGGAGGGGGCTGGGCATGGGAAATGGGGAGGGGGAGGTGGGGGAGATGGGGGAGGGGGGGGGGAAATGTGAATTGGGGGGGGGTCGTAAATTTGGGGCTGGGGGTGGTGAATGTGGGGCTGATGGGAAATTGGGTGGGGGTCGTAAATTTGGGGGTGAGAGGTGGGAAATTGGGGATTGGGGGTATGAAATTGGGGATGGGGGTCCCAAATTTGAGGGTGAGGGTCCTAAATATGGGGCCGATGGTAAATTGGGTGGGGGTCCTAAATTTGGGGAAATTGGGGATTGGGGGTGTGAAATTGGGGAGGGGGAAATTGGGGAGTGGGGATATGAAATTGGGGGTGAGGGTCCTAAATTTGGGGCTGATGGTAAATTGGGTGGGGGTCCCAAATTTGGGAGTCACAAATTGGGTGGGGGTCCCAAATTTGGGGGTGAGAGGTGGGAAATTGGGGATGGGGGCTGTGAAATTGGGGAGGGGGGGTGTGAAATTGGGGGTGAGCTTGAATTGGGTGAGGGTCCCAAATTTGGGGGTGAGGGTGGTGAATGTGGGGCTGATGGTAAATTGGGTGGGGGTCCCAAATTTGGGGCTGATGGTAAATTGAGTGGGGGTCCCAAATTTGGGGGTGGGGCATGGGAAATTGGGGAGGGGGAGTATGAAATTGGGGAGGGGGAAATTTGGGCTGGGGGTGGTGAATGTGAGAGGAATTCTAAATTGGGTGGGGGTCCCAAATTTGGAGGTGAGGGGTGTGAAATTGGGGGTGAGGGTCCTAACTTTGAGGGCAATTCTAAATTGAGTGGGGGTCCCAAATTTAGGGCTGATGATAAATTGGGTGGGGGTCCCAAATTTGGAGGTGAGGGGTGTGAAATTGGGGGTGAGGGTCCTAACTTTGAGGGCAATTCTAAATTGGGTGGGGGTCCCAAATTTGGGGAAATTGGGGATTGGGGGTGTGAAATTAGGGGTGAGCTTGAATTGGGTGAGGGTCCCAAATTTGGGGGTGAGGGGTGTGAAAATGGGGGTGGGGGTCCTAAATTTGAGGGCAAACATAAATTGGGTGGGGGTCCCAAATTTGGGGCTGATCATAAATTGGGTGGGGGTCCCAAATTTGGGGCTGATCATAAATTGGGTGGGGGTCCCAAATTTGGGGCTGGGGGTGGTGAATGTGACAGGAATTCTAAATTGGGTGGGGGTCATAAATTTGGGGGTGAGGGGTGTGAAATTGGGGGTGGGGGTCCTAAATTTGGGGCTGATGGTAAATTGGGTGAGGGTCCTAAATTTGAGGCCAAACATAAATTGGGTAGGGGTCCCAAATTTGGGGGTGAGGGTCCTAAATATGGGGCCGATTGTAAATTGGGTGGGGGTCCCAAATTTGGGGATGGGGGGTGTGAAATTGGGGGTGAGGGTCCTAAATTTGGGAGTCACAAATTGGGTGGGGGTCCTAAATTTGGGAGTGATTCTGAATTGGGTGAGGGTCCTAAATTTGAGGCCAAACATAAATTGGGTGGGGGTCCCAAATTTGGGGAAGGGGGCCATGAAATTGGGGCTGGGGGTCTGAAATTTGGGTCTGATGGTAAATTGGGTGGGGGTCCCAGATTTGGGGGTGAGGGGTACAAACTCAAGGGTGGTTCTAATTTGGGTGAGGGTCCCAAATGTGGGAGTGGGGGTCCCAAATTGAGTGGGGGTCCCAAATTGGGTGAGGGTCCCAATGTGAGCTATGACCCCAAATTGAGTGGGGGTCCCAAATTGGAGGGTGGGGGTCTCAAATTGAGAGGGGGTCACAAATTGGGTGGGGGGTCTCAAATTAAGGGTGGGGATCCCAAATTGAGTGGGGGTCCCCACTTGAATGGGGGTCCCCAATTTGGGTCTGGGGGTCCCACATTAGGTGAAAACCCCAAATTTAAGGGTGGGGGTCCCAAATTTGGGTCTGGGGGTCCCAAATCCAGGACCAAGGATCCCAAATTTGGGTCTGGGGGTTCTGAATTAGGTGAAAATCCCAGATTTGGGTCTGGGGGTTCCCAATTTGAGTCTGGGGTCTCCACCCCCCAATTTGAGCCTGGGGGTCCCGAATCAGACAAAACCCCCAAATTTGGGTCTGGGGGTTCCCAATTGAAATCTCAGGGTTCCCAATTTGAGTCTGGGGTCTCCTGTCCCCAATTTGAGTCTGGGGTCTGCAGCCCCCAATTCGGGTCTGGGGTCTGCAGCCCCCAATTTGGGTCTGGGGTCTCCTCTCCTCAATTTGGGTCTGGGGGTTCCCAATTTGAATCTAAGGGTTCCCCATTTGAGTCTGGGGGTTCCCGATTTGGGTCTGGGGTCTCCTCTCCCCAATCCGGGTCTGGGGTCCGCACCCCCCAATTTGGGTCTGGGGGTTCCCAATTTGAGTCTGGGGGTCCCAAATCAGACAAAACCCCCAAAATTGGGTCTGGGGGTTCCCGATTTGGGTCTGGGGGTTCCCAATTTGAGTCTGGGGGTCCCAAATCAGACAAAACCCCCAAATTTGGGTCTGGGGGTTCCCGATTTGGGTCTGGGGTCCGCAGCGCGCACTTCGAGGCGGGCGCGCATGCGCTGTGCCTGCTGTGTCGCGAGGCCGTCAACCGAGGGCGCGTGCGCCGCTCGGGGGGCCTGCCCGCCCTGCTGGCGCTGCTGCGCGAGCCGCGCTCCTCCCCGCGCATGCGCCGCGCCGCCCTGCTGGCCCTCAGCGCCTTCGCCTGGGACCCGCCCGCCCTGCGGGTGATTGACAGGCGGGGGGCGGTGCCGCTGCTGGCGCGCGCCCTGCGCGCAGGCCACGCCCCCAATCGCGCCGGGGGGGGGCGGCAGGAGGAGGAGGAGGAGGAGGAGGAGGAGGAGGAGGAAGAGAGAGAGGAGAAGGAGGCGGCGTCGGCGGATTGGCCGCGGGAATTGGGGCTGGGGGCTGCCAAGGAGGCGGCGGCGGGCAGCTACAGGGGGCTCAGGTGAGTGGGGAGGGGTCCTGGGATATTGGGGAGGGGGCTTTGGGGGAGTTTGAGGGGGTTTTGTGGGGCTTTTGGGGGATTTGGGATTTTGGGGAGGGGTCTCAGGGGGATTTTAGGGGGTTTAGATGGGATTTGGGATATTGGGGAGGGGTCTCAAAGGGAATTTTGGGGGATTTTGAGGGGTTTTGCGAGGCTTTGAGGGGATTTTGGGGGATTTGGGATATTGGGGAGGGGTTTTTGGGGGGTTTGCAATATTGGGGAGGGGTCTCAAGGGGATTTGGGATATTGGGGAGGGGTCTTAAGATTTTGGGGTTACTTAAGGGGAATTTTTTTGGGTGATTTTGAGGTTATTTAATTGAAATTTTGGGGTTTTTTAATGGGACTTTTGGGGTTATTTAAGGCGAATTTTTGGGGTTACTTAATGGAATTTTTGGGGTTATTTAAGGGAATTTTTGGGGTTATTTAAGGGAATTTTGGGGGTTATTTAATGGAATTTTTGGGGTTCTTTTGGGGTTATTTCAAGGGATTTTTGGGGTGATTTTGGGGTTATTTAAGGGAACTTTTGGGGATTTTTTTAAGTTATTTAAGGGGATTTGGAGCTAATTTTAGAGGAATTTTTGGGGTTATTTAAGGAAATGTTTGGGGTTATTTAAGGAAATTTTGAGGTTATTTTGGGGTTATTTAAGGGATTTTTTGGAGTTATTTAAGGGAATTTTTGGGGTGATTTTGGGGTTACTTAATGGAATTTTTGGGGTTATTTAAGGCGAATTTTTGGGGTTATTTAAGGGAATTTTTGGAGTTATTTAAGGGATTTTTTGGGGTTTTTAAGGGATTTTTCTGGGTTATTTAAGGGAATTTTTGGTGTGATTTTGTGGTTATTTAAGGGAATTTTTGGGGTTATTTAAGGGGATTTTTGGGGTTATTTAAGAGGATTTTTGGGGATTTTTTTAGGTCTTTTGAGGGAATTTTGAGCTAATTTTAGAGGAATTTTTGGGGTTATTTAAGGAAATGTTTGGGGTTATTTAAGGAAATTTTTGAGGTTATTTTGGGGTTACTTAAGGGAATTTTTGGGGTTATTTAAGGGAATTTTTGGTGTGATTTTGTGGTTATTTAAGGGAATTTTTGGGGTTATTTCAAGGGATTTTTGAGGTTATTTAATTGAAATTTTGGGGTTATTTAAGGAATTTTTTGGGGTTATTTAAGGCGAATTTTTGGGGTTATTTAAGGCGAATTTTTGGGGTTATTTAAGGGAATTTTGGGGTTATTTAAGGGGAGTTTTGTATGTATTTTAGATAATTAAAGGAGAATTTTTGGGGTTATTTAAGGGAATTTTTGGGGTTATTTAATGGAATTTTTTGGGGTTATTTAAGGGAATTTTGGGAGTTAATTAAGGGAATTTTTGGGGTTATTTAAGGGAATTTTGGGGGTTATTTAAGGGGAGTTTTGTATGTACTTTAGATTATTAAAGGGGAGTTTTTGGGTTATTTAAGGGAATTTTTGGGGTGATTTTGGGGTTATTTAATGGAATTTCTTGGGTTACTTCAGGAAATTTTTGGGACTCATTGAAATGGCTTTTTATGGGAATTTTTTAATATCATTTTAGGCTCATTTAACACAATTTTAGCTTTTTTTTTTATATTTTCTCACCGTTTAACCCCTTCCCTCCCACACAGGACCTGGCTCAGCAGCACCGGGGTTGAGCCCCGCCCCCCTTCACCGCTGGCCACGCCCCTCGACTCCGCCCCCTTAGCAGAACCCCGCCCCTCCAAGCCCCGCCCTCCCTCGCTGCTCTCATTGGCTCTCCCCCCAATCCCCGCCCTCCTGACGGAGCCCCGCCCCCCTGAGGCTCCAGCCCTGCTCCTATTGGAGCGTTTGGCGCTGCCGCCCCGCCCCTCCCCGGCTCTCCCCTCCCCTCCCGTGCTCGCCGCCATCTTGGCTTACCTGACGGGGGCTCCGCGTCCCTCCCCCCGCGCCCCCCGCCTGCTGCAGCTTTTGGTGCAAAACCCGCAAATTTTGGGGCTCCTGGTTCGGGGGTTCGGCCCCTCCCTCATCCACTGCTGGCTCGTGCTGGGGGTGCGGCCCCGAGCGTGGGCGGGGGGCGCGGGGAGGGACCCCGGCCCCGAAATGGCGCCCGAGAGGAGGGAGAGGCTGAGAGAGCTCGGTGAGTTTGGCGGGAAAATGGGTAAATGGGGGGAAGATGGGGGGAAAAATGGGATTTAAGGTGGATTTTGAGGGGAAATTGGGTGGGTTTTGGGAGTTTGGGGGGGAAATTAAGGGGATTTGGGGGGAAAAAATTGGATTTTGGGGGGTTTGGGGTGGATTTTGAGGGGAAATTGGGGGGATTTGGGGGGAAAATTGGGAGTTTGGGGGAAATTGGGGGAAAAATTGGGATTTTGGGGGGTTTGAGGTGGATTTTGAGGGGAAATTGGGGGGGTTTGGGGGGAAAAATGGGATATTGGGGAAAAAATGGGGATTTTGGGGAATCTGGGGTGGATTTTGAGGGTTTGGGGGAAAATTTGGGGATTTTGGGGGGTTTGAGGTGGATTTTGAGGGGAAATTGGGGGGGTTTGGGGGGAAAAATGGGGAAATTGAGGGGAAAATGGGGAAATTGGGGGAAAAATGGGGATTTTGGGGGGTTTGAGGTGGATTTTGAGGGGAAATTGGGGGTGTTTGGGGGGAAAAATGGGATATTGGGGGAAAAAATGGGGATTTTGGGGAATTTGAGGTGGATTTAGAGAGGTTTGGGGGGAAATTTTGGGGGGATTTGGGGTGAAATTGGGGATTTTGGGTGGGTTTGGGTGGAAATTTGGGATAAAAATGGGAATTGGGGGAAATGTTGGGATTTTGGGGGGTATTGGGGAAGAATTGGGGAGGTTTTGGGGAAAATTGAGGGTTTTGAGAGGAATTTTGGGGGGAAATTTGGGGGAAAAAATGGGAACTTGAGGGAGATTTTGGGGGAAAATTGGGGATTTTGGGGGAATATTGGGGAATTTGAGGGATGTGGGGGTTTTGGGGAAAATGAGATTTTGGGGGGAAAATAGGGGAAATTTTTTTGGGCTAAAATGTGATTTTGAGGGGAAAATTGGGAATTTGGGGGATTTTGTGGAACATCGGGGAGATTTTAGGGGACAATCTCAGGAAAAATGGGATTTTGGGGGGAATTTGGGAAAAATTGGGGGATTTGTGGAAATTTTGGGGAGGGATTTGGTGTAAAAATTTTATTTTTGGGGCTGATTTTTCGTGAATTTCTCGCAATTCTCACAAATTTTGGGGGATTTTTTTGGGGTTTTTTATTCTGGGGGGGTTTGGGACCATCCCAAAACACCTTGGGGGGTTCCAGGCTAATTTA